>NC_135991.1:2958931-3013931 GCF_053455715.1 Rhinoraja longicauda
GACTTAGAGGAAATGGGGAGAGAGACTTCGAGGAAAACACTTTTTTTTCAGAGGGGAGATATCAAATAACACGAGTGGAAAATAACAAGAGCGGCAAATTTAAAAATAGATATGCAGGGGTGTAGAAGAAAAATAGATATGCACGATGAAGAAGATACTATGACCAAGCCTTATGTAGAGTATGTACAGACACAAAAAAAGTAGCTCGTAGATCAGTGGTGTGTCTATCGAACAAGTCGGTTAATTAAAGGCCTTAACAGTGCGCACTGAGAAACACTTATACAGGCTGCGGGTTATAGTTCAAAATTCCCGTCCAAACAGGGCGTTCTTTCTTCTCAGAGTGTGGTGAGTGCCAGGATGGTAGCTACGAAACGGTTCCAGGGTTGGTCGCAACCGAAAGTGACAAATACAAGACTTTTGTATACGCACGTGTATATACAGGGGATGATGGGCTATGGGTTATGTGCAGTCCGTTAATATTTGGACTTGAAATCATGTCAACTATCTGTTCCTTTGCTCCACTGCTGGATGTTCCCTGGAGTTTCACCGGAAATGAGGAAGAAAGAAAACGGATTCCCCCCACAGGACGTCGCCCAAGCTGCTAACACTCCCCGCCATTTCCTGGCATCACTCGAGATACTAATCGATGACATTGTTCTTATGTCATAAGGTCATGTGATAGGAGTAGGAATTATACCATTCGATTCATGAAGTCTATTCCGCCATTCCATCATGATTGATCTATCTCTCCCCCCTAACCCTATTCTCCTGCCTTCTCCCCATAACTTCTGACACCTGTACGACTTAAGAATCTATCTATCTCTACCTTAAACACATCCAACTTACATAGCCTGCACAGCTTTAGGTTGCAAAGAACACCACAGATTCACCACCCTCGTACAAAACAAACTTCTCTTCATCTCTTTCCTAAAAGAACGACCCTTAATTCTAAGGTTATGTCCTCTAGTCTTAGACTCTGCCATTAGTGGAAACATCCACCTCCACAGAGTCACTATCCGACGCACTAAGTGCCCAAAATTGTTTACATTTTACAATTTACAGCATCAACAATGCATTTTATTGTTATTTGACATTTACCTACCGGAAAGAGCGCTACACTCAATAAACGAATAGAATAACGGAGGTTCCGTGTGTTTGGTTCAGTTTACTTTAGAGATAGAGTGCGGAAAAAGGCAATTCAGCCCATCGAATCCGCGCCGACCAGTGATCCCCGCACACTAACGCCATTCTGCACACACTTTGGACAATTTACACTAGTTGGTCTGGGTACATCCACTCTCTCCAGGTGCTACAGATGCACCATCGAGTCCACTCTGACCCGGTGCATCACTGTGTGGCATGGGACCTGTTTAGCTGCAGACAGTAAGGCCCTGCAGCGTGTTGCGAAGACAGCCCAGCACCTCAATGGGACCAGATTCGCTGCCATCAGTGACATTTACAGAGGAACGTGCAAAAGTAAAGCCTGCAGCGTCATGAAGGATCGCTCTCACCCAATTCCAAGGTGTATTTGGCCCGCTGCCTTCCGGAGGAAGGATGAGGAAAATTAGCTGCAGAACCACCAGGTTCAGGAAAAGCTTTTTCCCTCAGGCTGTTCGTCTACTGAACTGTCCCACCTAATTCAGGGAAGGGGGGGGCGTGGGGGTTAGCACCTCAACTAGCATTCTGCACTTTATATTCTCATTTAATGGTCAATCAATAAATTACCTGCTTTCATTGTTGCCCGCAGTGCGGTGCTTCAGATCTTTACATTCAGTGGAACACAACTGAGTGTGTTCGCCCCATTACAGGAAGGATGTCGAGAGGATGCAGAAGATATTTACCAAGAAGCTACCTGGATTAGGTACTATTAGCTATAAGGAGAGATTGAACAAACTTGGATTGTTTTCTCTGGAATGTAGATGGCTGATGGGGAGATCTGATAGTAGTCCATAACATTCTGAGATAGCGTAGAATCACAGAAGAGGATAGGGGAAGAATCTTCTTCCCAGCGTGGAAATGCCAAATACCCGAGGGCATGGCTTTAAGGTGAGAGGTCAAAGGTGGAAAGTTTAAAGGAGCTGTGCAGAACATTTTCTGAGGCCTCCACAGCGGAGGCCTCAGAGGGCAGTGGAGGCCAATTCCCTGAATGCATGCTAGACAAATCTTGTGGAATTTTTTGAGGATGTGACAAGTAAAATGGATGAAGTGGAGCCAGTGGATGTAGTGTATCTAGACTTCCAGAAAGCCTTTGATAAGGTCCCACTCGAGAGATTGTTGAGCAAAATTATAGCACATGGTATTGGGGGTAGGGTGTTGACTTCGATAGAGGTTTGGTTGGCAGACAGGAAGCAACGAGTAGGAGTAAAATAGTCCTTTTCAGAATGGCAGGAAGTGGCGAGTGGAGTGCCGCAAGGCTCGATGTTGGGGCCGCAACTGTTTACCATATATATTAATGATTTGGACAAAGAAATTAGAAGTAACATTAGCAAGTTTGCAGATGACACAAAGCTGGCTGGCAGTGTGAACTGCGAAGAGGATGTTAAGAGGTTGCAGGGTGTCCTGGGCAGGTTGAGTGAGTGGGCAGATGCGTGGCAGACGCAGTATAATATAGATAAATGTGAGGTTATCCAATTTGGCGGCAAAAACTAGGAGGCAGATTATTATCTCAATGGTGTCAGGTTAGGTAAGGTGGAAGTGCAGGGAGACCTGGGTGTCCTTGTACACCAGTCTCTGAAAGTTGGCGTGCAGGTATAACAGGCAGTGAAGAAAGCATGTTGGCCTTCATAACGAGAGGATTTCAGTATAGGAGTAAAGAGATTCTTCTGCAGTTGTATGCCGCCCTGGTAAGACCACATCTGGAGCATTGTATGCAGTTTTGGTCTCCTAATTTGAGGAAGGACATCCTTGTAATTGAGGCAGTGCAGCGTCGGTTCACGAGATTCATTCAGGGGACTGTCATGCGAGGAAAGATTGTAAAGACTAGGCTTGTATTCACTGGAATTTAGAAGGATGAGAGGGGATCTTGTAGAAACATATAAAATTATAAAAGGACTGGACAAGCTAAATGCAGGAAAAATGTTCCCAATGTTGGGCGTGTCCAGAACCGGGGGCCACAGTCTTAGAATAAAGACTCATTTTTAACTGAGGTGAGAAGGAACTTTTTCACCCAGAGAGTTGTGAATTTGTGGAACTCTCTGCCACAGAGGGCAGTGGAGGCCAATCACAGAATGGATTTAAGAGAGAGTTAGATAGAGCTCTAGGGGCTAGTTGAATCAAGGGATATGGGGAGAAGGCAGGGCACGGGTTATTGATTGTGGACGATCTGCCATGATCACAATGAATTGCTGAGTTGAGGAATTTTAAAGGCAAGAAGACATTAATTGCTTTTATCTACAGACCCCCAAATAGTAGCCCGGATGTAGGGTGTAAGATGCAGCAGGAGTTAAATCTGGCATTTCAGAAAGGTGATACCACTGTGGTGATGGGCGATTACAATATGCAGGTTGACTGGGAAAATCAGTTAGGTTCTGGACCCCAGGAAAGAAAGTTTGTGGAGTGCCTCCGAGATGGATTCTTAGAGCAGCTTGTAATGGAGCCTACCAGAGAAAAGGCAATTCTGGATTTAGTATTGTCCAATGAATCAGATTTGATAAGAGAGCTGGAGGTAAAGGAACCGCTTGGGGGTAGTGATCATAATATGATTAGTTTTAATCTGCAATTTGAGTGGGAGAAGTTTAAATCGGAAGAGTCAAAGTGGCAGTTGAACAAAGGGGACTATGGAGGCATCAGAGAGGAGCTGGCCAAGGTAGACTGGTAATGGATCCGAGCAGGATTGGCGGCGGAACAGCAATGGCAGGAATTTCTGGGCAAAATCTGGAAGACGCAGGTTCATTTCATTACAAAAAGGAAGAAAGATTCTAAGGGGAGTCGGAGGCAACCGTAGCTGACAAGGGAAGTTAGGGATGGAATAAAACTAAAAGAAAAGATGTATAACACAGCAAAGAGTAGCCGGAAGCCAGAGGATTGGGAAACTTTCATAGGACAAGAGAAGGTAACAAAACGGGCAATACGGGCTGAAAAGATGAAGTACGAGGCGAAGCTGGCCAAGAATATAAGGAAGGACAGTAAAAGCTTCGTTAGATATGTTAAGACAAAAAGAATAGAAAAGTCAAATGTGGGTCCCTTGAAGGCAGACACGGGTGAAATTATTATGGGTAACAAGGAAATGGCAGAAGAGTTGAACAGGTTCTTCCGATCTGTCTTCACTGAGGAAGACACAAACAATCTCCCAGGTGTACTGGACGACAGAGGGTCTAGGGGGGCAGAGGAACTGAAAGAACTTTTCATTAGGCGAGAAATAGCATTGGGTAAACTAATGGGACTGAAGGATGATAAATCCCCTTGGCCGGATGGTCTGCATCCCAGGGTCCTCAGGGAGGTGGCTCTAGAAATAGTGAACGCATTGGTGAGCATTTCCCAATGTGCAATAGATTCAGGAACAGTTCCTGTGGGTTAGAGGATAGCTAATGTTATCCCCCTTTTCAAGAAAGGAGCGAGAGAGAAAACGGGGAATTACAGACCAGTTCGCCTGACTTCGGTGGTGGGAAAGATACTGGAGTCAATTATTAAAGATGTAATAACTTTGCATTTGGATAGCAGTAAAAGTATAAGTCCAAGTCAGCATGGATTTATGAAATGGAAATCATGCTTGACTAATCTTCTGCAATTTTTTGAGGACGTGACAAGTAAAATGGATGAAGGGGAGCCAGTGGATGTAGTGTATCTAGACTTTCAGAATGTCTTTGAGAAGGTCCCATACGGGAGATTGGTGACTAAAATTAGAGCACATGGTATTGGGTGTAGGGTGTTGACATGGATAGAAAATTGGTAGGCAGACAGGAAGCAAAGGATAGGAGTAAACGGTCCCTTTTCAGAATGGCAGGCAGTGGCGAGTGGAGTGCCGCAAGGCTCGGTGTTGGGGCCGCAACTGTTTACCACATATATTAATGATTTGGATGAGGGAATTAGAAGCAACACGAGCAAGTTTGCTGATGACATAGAGCTGGGTGGCAGTGTAAACTGTGAAGAGGATATTAGGAGTTTGCAGGGTGACCTGGACAGGTTGAGTGATTGGGCAGATGAGTGTCAAATGCAGTATAATGTAGATAAATGTGAGGTTATCCACTTTGGCGGCAGAAATAAGGTGGCAGATTATTATCTCAATGTAGTTAGGTTTGGTAAGGGGGAGGTGCAGCGAAACCTGGGTGTCCTTGTACACTAGTCATTGAAAGTTGGCGTGCATGTACAACAGGCAGTGAAGAAAGCTAATGGAATGTTGTGCCTTCATAACAAGAGGATTTCAGTATAGGAGAAAGAGGTTCTTCTGCAGTTGTATAGGGCCCAGGTAAGACCACGTCTGGAGTATTGTGTACAGTTTTGTACACGATAAATTGGGGAAGGGCATCCTTGTAATTGAGGCAGTGCATTGCAACTATGGAGAGTGGGTTCAGTGTATCAGTGGTTCAAACACTCTCTCGGCAACCATTCTTACGTTTCACTGGCAAAATCAACGAATGAACGACAAACTAGGGCGTATTATTTTTAGCCTGCGCGGGTCACAATTATTTTAAAAAAGAAACTAAAAACCGGGTGACTTCATGTTACTTCACTGATCCTACAACATTGCTGTGACATTGTTGATGATTTATATACCATCATTGAATACAGATTGACAATAATAAGCAATGTCACTGGAAGAGCGAGACTCTCTCGGCTCCCCAGGAACATTGATTGTTTTGCAATTAATTTAAAAATAGGTCTTTGTCCGATTTGATCCAACAGATTATGTCAACCGGATTATGCCTATGGGGGAATGGCTGTTATGCAGTTACAGTCACCTCAGAAGTAGGAAACAATATCTGACCCTGGAGATTCGGATCAGTTCGCCAAAGAATACCGGACACCGTATTCCCGAATAATGTTGAAGCTTTGCAAGCACAGTCATCCTTTTCCACGCCCCACTTACTTTTCTAACATTATTCGCAAAGCCGTTTTCAGCCAATATTCTTGGAGATTACTGCTTCCGTGCTGGAGGAAGCATCAGTCAAATGTTTAAGAGTCACACCCAATTGACCCTACATATAGAGCTCGTGAATTGAGAAAGTTCAACTTAAAACAAAATCCCCTGAAGTGACGTTTATAAAAGTCAGGGAGTCACGTTGTTGTACAACACGGAAGCACGTCTTCGGCCCCCCCCCCCCCCGTAGCACATGTTGACCAACTTGAAGATGGACACAAAATGCTGGAGTAACTCCGTGGGACTGGCAGCATTTCTGGATAGAAGTAATATATGATATTTCTGGTCGAGACCCATCTTCAGACTGATGTGAAGGGAGAGGGCGATACTTAGATAAGGAAAGGTCAGTTGTGAAAAACAGATAAAGGGGGGTGGAGATCGGGGATCATTGTTAGCTGGGAAAAGATAACAACAACTAAGCAAAGATAATTAAACATAATCGGAGACATTTAGACTGGTCGGAGAACTGGGAAGTGGGAGGGAGACATCCTCTCCATGTCCACTCCATCCAAGCCTTTCAATTGGGTTTGTACAGCCACAGCACGATATCTCAATGTTTGTACTAAAATCCTTCCCCAAAGAAGGCAAGGTTCTCAAACGCCGTCTTCCCCTTAGTGTTCATCAGAGTTTTGCACACCAAACGTGATATCGCAATTTTTGTATTTAAATACTCTCTCAACAACCTTGGATAAATTGCATTTGGATCGGGATCATTCAAACGGATCGGGATCTTCACGAGCTCCAATATCCCCTGCTTCTTGAACTGCCTTTCCAAAGTAGTATTCTATACACTCTCACTGTCCTGCATTTCCTTCATCTCGGTGGAAACAGATGGAAAGTAGTTGTTTATTAATTAGCCTCCATCCCCGGACAACAAGTACAAATGTCCTCCTTTATTCTAAAGCGGCCCGATCTTACCAACTTGTCTTTTTTTTAAAATGTAAGTATAAAAGGGCTTGTAATTTACATTAATCGGACACGTCAAATTCCCCTTTACCCATTCGAATCGCCTGCTTGAAATGGTTCCTCCTTTCTTTATGTTTCTCAAATGCACCGTCGGATTCCAATCTCTTCGTACTTGCATGCGTTTCCTTTCGCAATCTATTCATCAAATTTACGACTTCTTTGGTCATCCGCGGTTCTCTTTCACAGAAGCACACGGCCCTTCACAAATTAATTAACTAATTCCAATGACAAGGGAACCAAGACGATTCGAGCTGATAGATTTGTTGCAACCTTCACCCGCCTTCACAGCCGTTGTTCAAGATAACTTCGTCCGCCTGGTCCGCCGTTGGATCGTTCTTAGTTTGGACCCTCATCCTCGACCTTACCGCCATGGGTGGCCCTACCAGAAGCTGGTGCTTCCGACGGCATCGCTCTCAGAATCATGGGGGCAAGCAAGTCTCTTCACCACAACAAGGCAAACGATCCGAAGAGGGGGACAAACGTAGAATGTAGTCGGAGACAGTGACACTTGTGGGAGAACGGGGAAGGAGAGGGGATAGAGAGGGAAAGCAAGGGCTATTTGAAGTTAGAGAACTCAATGTTCGTACTGCTGGTGTGTAAGCTACCCATTCGAAATACAAGGCGTTATTCCCCAATTTGCGCTGTGCCTCATTCTGACAATGCAGGAAGCCTAGGACAGAAAGGTCAGACTGGGAATGGGAGGGGGAGTTGAAATGCTGAGCAACCGGGAGATCAGGTAGGTTCAGACGGATGAAGCTTCAACGGGCGCAGGCAAGATACTGAAGAACGTTGCTGAATTGCAAAGTGAAGAATGACGAGTTACGGACAAAGCGAGCGTAGGAGAACGCAGGACACTGGGTTGTGTTCCATAGATGTATATAGGGTCATCAGGGGCAAACACAAGGCGAATACACAATCTGCTTCCCACGATCAGCGAGCATAACATTGCAAGGCATTAAGGTGAGAGAATAATTATATAAAACGGACCCGTTGGGTAGCTGTGTCGCTCACAGGGTGGAGTGTGTGCGAAACGAGCCGGCACAGGAAATGGCAGAGGAGGGTACAAAAACAGAAATATTTAGGGTGGCACTCCCACTACAATAGCCATCAGTCAGCATGACTTGGATCAACACATATACCTGGTTAGTTTAGTTTATTGTCACGCATACATATGTGCAATTGAAAGGTTGTGTTGTGTGCTAACCAATCAGGAGAGAGACAATAAATGATTCCAATCTATCCATTTACGGTGTATAGTTACATGACAACGAAATAACGTTTAGTGCAAGGTAAATCCAGCAAAGTCCGACCAAGGAGAGTCAGAGGGTCATCAAAGTGACAGATAGTAGCTCAGCATTGCTCTCTGGTCGTGGTAGGATGATTCAGTTGCCTGATAACGGCTGGAAAGAAACTGTCCCGAATCTGTTGGTGTGCGGTTTCACATTTCTATTCCTTTTGGCGGCTGGGAAGGGGCGAAGTGGGAATTCCCAGGGTGCGACTTGTCCTTGATTATGCTGCTGGCCTTGCCGAGGCAGCGTGAGGTATTCATTGAGTCAATAGAAGGGAGGTTGGTTGTGTGATGATCTGGGCTGCGTCCACAATTCGCTGCAATCTGTTGCGGTCTTAAATGGAGCTGTTCCGAAACTAACCTGTGGCGCATCTTCATAAAATGCTTTCTATGGTGCATCTGTAAAAACTATATGTCATAGGAGTCACCAAAGGACCTTTCTCTTTGTTTCCGCCACCAGACACCAGGAAAACTGGCCGAGAACATGTCACGTAGTTGTTAAAGGTTAATTTGCACTCAGGCGTTATTCACATCGGCTCCCCTGTGTTTGATATCCACTGTGAAGCTGGATCCATGGTGGGCGTGGAATTCATGGCCCAAAGGGCCTGTTTCCGTGTTGTATCTCCAAAACTAAAACTCCAAATTACTAACAGGCAAAGAGAATGCAACGAGGAGAATCGTTAACGTTGCGATGGTTTAATCACAAGGAAAATCGGTTTGGCTAATTCGCGGCGTTCATGCACGGAGTCTTGTGGGTAAAGGTGCTTAACTTGAAGCTGGGATCCATGACGGAAACCCGTTTGGCGGAGGGACACGAATAGCATCTGAAAAGGCATGGGCTTCGATGTTTCATACGAGATCGAGAATGTGGATAAAAGAAGTGGCGGATTTAATTAGCTAATCAAAACGAAAATTCTTGTTTACAAGAATGATCCCAGGAATAAGTAGGTTAATAAACGTCTGGCGGCACTGGAGTTTAGAAGAGTGAGGGGGGACCTTATTCAAACATACAGAATAGTGAAAGGCTTGGATAGAGTGGACGAGGAGAGGATGTTTTCACTAATGGGAGAGTCTAGGACTCGAGGCCACAGCCTCAGAATTAAAGGACGTTCTATTAGGAAGGTGATGGGGAGGAATTTATTTCGGCAGAGGATGGTGGATCTGTGTTTAGTTTAATGTCACGTGTACCGAGGTACAGCGGAAAGCTTTTTTGTTACGTTCTATCCACTTAATCCGAATCCGATAAAGGGAAATTAATCCACGAGTCCGATTAATGGAAAATTATCCACGAGTCCAATTAATGGAAATCGCAAAGCTTTTTATACCTACATAAAAAAGACAAGCTGGAAAGATATGGCCTCATAAGGATAAAGGAGGAAATTTGTGCTTGGTGTCTTGGAGATGTAGGGGAGTTAAGAAACAACCACTTACCATCTGTTCCCACCGAGGAGAAGGACATGTTGGACAGTGAGGGTGCAGAGAATACACATTTTCAGGGGCAGTTCGAGATTAAGAAGCAGGGGGTAGTGGAGAGCGTGAAGAGCATTATGTTGGATACATGTAAATGGAAAAAATGGAAAAAATCTTTATTGTCACTACATAAAGTACAGCGAAATTAAAGCAGTCCAGATGATGCAAACACGCACAGCCGACAGTACAAAGGATAAACCTTTATCCATAACGAGCTAAACCTAATCTACTGAATTAAACAAACTGACCTCTAATACAATATAGACAAAACAATTACAATACGGACAAGGCAGTGTACAGTGCAATCAAGACAGCAAGTTATTGCACAGCAATGAGAGCTAACATATTGCAATTGCCGTTTTAAAAAATAAAAATAAATAAATAATGTAATTAAATATAAGGTGCGGTCGGTTGTAACATGTAATAAGTTTAGCAAATGTTAAGCAATATAAGTGCAGTAGAATGTAAACATGTATTAAATTGAGGCTTATGTTTTCTGTCAAGTAACTGACAGTGTTCCGATCAGTTCCGTTCATTCCATTCAGTTTTATGTGAGTGTCTGGCAGTGTTCAGCTCACGTATGACGCTGGGGTAGAAGCTGTTCTTGAGTCTATTAGTCCGTGATCTTCCACTCCCGTGGATATAATGGACCTGAACCGTCTACCAGAGGGCAGCAGTTGGAGCAGCTGATGACCAGGGTGGGAAGGATCGAACCAGGGGGAGTTCATCCCGAACCAGGGGGAATTTATCCCATGTTGTGGTTGTGCAAAATTCTGATGGACACTGTGGGGAAGACGGCGTTTGACAACCTTGCCTTCATTGGGAATGTATTTATGCATAAACGTTGAGATATCATGTTGTGGCTGTACATATCCAAGTGAAAGGCGTGGATAGAATGGATGTCGAGAGGATGTTTCCACTAGTGGGTGAGTCTAGGACCAGAGGTCATAGCGTCAGAATTAAAGCACGTTCCTTCAGGATGGAGATCGTTAAGAATTTGTTTAGTCACAGGGTGGTGACTCTGTGGAATTCTTTGCCAGAAGGCTGGAGGGCGTGCTAGTAGATATCATTCAGGCAGAGATATGTTGAATATTGATTAGTATGTGTGTCAGGGGTCAGAAGGAGAAGGCAAGAGATTGGGTTTAGGCGGGAGTGGAAGATCAGTCATGATTGAAAGGCGGAGTAGACTTGATGGATCGAAAGGCCTAATTCTGCTGCTGTGACATGACCTTATGACCTTAAATCGTTGATGAGACTATACACGCGGCAGTGTCATCGCTCAGCTAATGGGAGAATGTCATTATGTTGGAAGGTTTTGAGAAGAGACTTACCACTATGTTACCTGGGCATCGGGCTTGAGTCATGTGAAAAGGCTGAGCAGACTGGGAATGTATCTCCTTGGAATGTTGATCGGTGCCATTAACCAGGAACACAACATCACAAAGGGATTTTATATATCAGTTCAGAGATACAGCTTGGAAGTGGGTCCTTCGTCCAGGGAGACCACGCAGCCCATGATCGCCCTTTTATACCCTTCCTTGTTGGGCCATGTTTTCATCCCCGACTTACACACAAAAAGAGCAACGTATAGAGCTGGAGATTTGTTGCTTAATTGTACAATTAGGAGTACAATTAACTAACAGATCTCGAGCTCTATATATTTTTACCAAAAGTAAATGCACTCAATTATTTACAATAATATGTACAATAAAAATAAACGCACCACCATAATACAAGTATCGGTGGCGCCGCGGTAGAGCTGCTGCCTTGCAGCGCTTGCAGGGCCGGAGTGCCAGGATCGTTCCCGATCACGGGTACTGTGTGTACGGAGTTTGTACGTTCTCTGCGTGACGCTTGTGATTTTTCCGAGATGTTCGGTTTCCTCCCACACTCCAAAGACGTGCCGGTTTGCAAGGTTAATCTGCTTGGTATAACTCCAAACTGTCCCGAGTGTGTGTACGATAGTGTTAATGTGCGGGGATCGCAGTTCGTTTAGACAATAGACAATAGACAATATGTGAAGGAGGAGGCCAATCGGCCCTTCGAGCCAGCACCGCCATTCAATGTGATCATGGCTGATCATTCTCAATCAGTACCCAGTTCCTGCTTTCTCCCCATACCCCCTGACTCCGCTATCCGTAAGAGCTCTATCTAGCTCTCTCGTGAATGTATTCAGAGAGTTGGCCTCCACTACCTTCTGAGGCAGAGAATTCCACAGATTCACAACTCTCTGACTGAAAACGTTTTTCCTCATCTCTGTTCTAAATGGCCTACCCCTTATTCTTAAAAAAGTGGCCCCTGGTTCTGGACTCCCCCAACAGTGGGAACATGTTTCCTGCCTCTAATGTGTCCAACCCCTTAATAATCTTATACGTTTCGATAAGATCCCCTCTCATCCTTCTAAATTCCAGTGTATACAAGCCTAGTCGCTCCAGTCTTTCAACATATGACAGTCCCGCCATTCCGGGAATTAACCTAGTAAACCTACGCTGCACGCCCTCAATAGCAAGAGTTTGCAGTGTCGGTGGGCCGAAGGGAGCCCTCTTGTTCCTGGCGCAATGACTCATGGGTGGCCAGCATGGCTAGGCCCACCTACTCCTCTTTGCGGTGTGTGAGGGAGCCGGAGAACCTAAAGTAATCCACCATGGTCACGTGGAGATCGTGGAAACTTCACACCGACAGCTGGCGAGGTCAGGATTAAACCTGGCAGGGTCACTGGGAATGTTAGAAACATACAAACATAGAAAATAGGTGCAGGAGAAGACCATTCGGCCCTTCGAGCCTGTACGCACCGCCATTCAATATGATCATGGCTGATCATCCAGCTCAGTAACCTGTACCTGCCCTCTCTCCATACCCCCTGATCCCTTTAGCCACAAGGGCCACATCTAAGTCCCTCTTAAATATAGCCAATGAACTGGACTCAACTACCTTCTGTGGCAGAGAATTCCACAGATTCACCACTCTCTGTGTGAAGAAATGTTTTCTCATCTCGGTCCTAAAAGACTTCCCCCTTATCCTTAAGTTCTGACCCCTGGTTCTGGACATCCCCAACATCGGGAACAATCTTCCCGCATCTAGCCTCTCCAACCCCTTAAGAATTTTATATGTTTCCATAAGATCTGTTGGGGCGGCAACTCTTCCAGCTGCGCCACTGCGCTTCCGTTTTGAACGCTCACTGGTTTTTTTTTCTTGGGTAGTGTGTGCTAAATCTGTATACGGAGGCTTAAAGTGAGAGATTTAAGAGAGTGTTCATCAGCTCCTTGTTCATTTGGTGGGTTGTTCGTATATGGAATGAGTTTCAGGAGGAAGAGATACTGGCGGATACCATTTCATCTAAAATATATTTAAAAGACGGAACGCAAAGTTATCGACGGCGGTGGGTCAAGTGCAGCCAATGGAACTAGTGCACAATGTAAATTCGGTCTTGAATTCTTTAACTTCAAGTAACCTTTGCTTTCCCACTCTCTCTGTCCCTCCCCATCCCAGTTCTCTGACCAGTCTGACTGTCCTCGTTTACATGTTATCTCAGTTTCCTTTGTTGTTACCTTCTCTAAGGCATTTTCCTTGATCTCCACTCCCTATGTCTCGTTTTTACACATAGTTCCTTGTCTCTGTATCTCACTTTCCTCGATTCAGTCTGAAGAAGGTTCTAAAGACGTCACCCATTCCTTCTCTCCTGAGATGCTGCCTGACCTGCTGAGTTACTCTAGCATTTTATGAATAAATACCTTCGATTTGTACTAGCATCTGCAGTTATTTTCTTACACTATGGATCCCTGACTATTTAACAGTTGCTTCTAAGGAATTTTGTTTTAAATTGACATTTCTCAATTCACTGGCTCAAGAAAATGTTCAATGTGGAGTACCTCTTAAACAGTTGACTGACACTTCCTCCAGCACGGAAGCAATGATCTCGAAGCATGGACGCCGTGATGTCAATTCTACAATAATTGGAAAGGGTTTTGCAAATTAGGTCAGTAAAAGCAAAATGAGGCGCGGGAAAAGTTGGCTATGCTTGCAAAGGCAAAATGATGTTAGACGATACAGTTTGATATTCTCCTAATCTTCAGTTTCAGATAGTGATTTAATTCTGATGCGACGTTCAGCGCGTCACAGCCATTCCCGCCCCGCCCCCATCCACATCGTTCGTGTGACGTTATCCCTTAATACGACGAACATCTATTTTGAATGTAGCTGCAATATAATCAATGTCCCTGTGGAAATACCAAATGTACATATATACTTGTATCTCTGTAGTGCATCGTCTTTCTTGGATTCCAGACGGTGACGGCGGCACGGAAGAACAGCTCTTCGCCCCAAGAATGCATTTAGCAGTAAGCGGAGTGGCGAAAGTGTGGTACATCATCATTGGCCTTATCGGTTTTCCTGGTTAGTGAACAAACTCTATAATTCCACATGCCTGTATCACAGTGTGCCTCGGAATTCCACTGAAATTGCTGATTATTGGCATTCTATAGTCAACGATGCTGACGAAATCAGAAATAATGTCGCAGCAATGATGTTAGTTCGTGAGTTTTACGATTTTCAGTGTTGCAACATTTCATGTTTACTTTAATTAACGCACTCCGTCTTAAGCTTCTTATTTTTAGAATCGTCAGCCGCACAGGTTAAAAATAGCAACTGATGCTCGCTACTTTGTCGTTGATTTCTGGATCAGTAAAAGTTATGTGGAGAAGGGAGGAGACTGGGGTTCGAACTCCTTCCATCGGGCAGACGATACAAGGCCTTCTACGCCCTCACCTCCAGACTCAGGAACAGCTTCATCCCCAGGGCCATAGCTGCTATGAACCGGTCCTGCTGAGCCGGATGGCCACAACGCATAGATCAACTTGCACTTTACCCTGTCTAAAAACTGTTACAATTGTTTCGTTTCGTTGGGTTGCTGTTAATTACTTAAATTATTGCATCGTATGGGAGGCGCATTCACAATCTCGTTGTACCCCTGGGTACAATGACAATAAAGATATATTGTATTGTATATTGTATTGTATTGTATTGTTAGGGTGGAGAGATAGAGTAGGCATGATTGAATGGCGTAGACTTGATGGGCCGAATGGCCTAACTCTACTCCCATCACTTATGACCTTCTGAGCTTATGATTTTGCTCGTGGACGGTGAGAATGGTTGCTCATAATTGCACGGTGTCTGCAGTACTGACACACGGAACCACTTCACAGATGTCATGCATTATTCGTATCGTCTTCAGCTGCGGAATAGAACTGAGGCACTGAGTTAACCGTGTATTTCACGTAACACCAACAGCTACCAACCGTGACGTTGTCTATGTACGTTAACACTGCTTGTGATCAAAATCCTGAACGAGAGCTCCTTGTGTCAGACTACTAGTAATAGTTGGCGCATCTGCAAATTTCCGTTGATTGCGGCTCCGAAATATGCGGTGCCTTTCCCTCTTCGTCTCCCGGCGAAATAGGTAAACTTGCTCGACAAGAAATCATCGAGCAGCATCTGCGGAGGCAAATATATGATCGATGCTTCAGGTCGAAACCCTGCATGGGGGCATCGGTCAAAATAGCAACCACTGCCCCACCTCCCGCCAACAGGCTCCGCGCTTGACACGATGACACATGAAAGGCTCAGGATACCGATAGTCCGTCCACGCACGGCGGGGGGGGGGAGGGGACACTACATGGACTCATGCAAGAACAATGTAACCGGTGAAGTTTATTTTACCCTCAAAAAGGAAGGGTATAATTATGATGCTTTAAAATGCGCTGGTGAGGACACGTTGGGAATATTGTGAGCAGCTTTCGATCTCATATCTGCGGAACGATATGCTAGCTTTGGAGAAGGTCCAGAGGACGTTACGAGAATGATGCTTGGGGAAGACAATAACGGATGAAGAACGTTTGAAAGCTTTGAGGCTATAGTGGCTGAAGTACAGAAGGATAAGGGGTACCTCCCTGACAATGAAATGCTGAGACAAAATGGACGTCGAAAGGACGTTTCTGGCTGCTGAAAATGTCCAGAACCAGAGGCACAGCCACAGAATTAGTGAGCAGGAAATTATTTTGCGGAGGATGGTGCATCTGGAGAATGCATTGCCACAGTCGAAAGTGGAGGCTGATTTAGGATCTTTTCAGGTGGAGATGGATAGGATCTTGATTAAGAATGCCGGCAAACGTAATTAGAAGAAAGCAGGAAAATGGCGTTGGGGCGGAAACATAGATGAGCCATGACAGCATAACATAGAAACATAGAAACATAGAGAATAGATGAAGGAGGAGGCCATTCGGCCATTCGAGCTAGGGAGGCCATTCGGCCATTCGAGCCAGCACCGCCATTCATTGTGATGATGGCTGTTCTTCCCCAATCAATAACCCGTGCCTGCCTTCTCCCCAAATCCCTCGATTCCACTACCCCTAGAGCTCTATCTAACTCTCTGCTAAATCGTTCCAGTGATTTGGCCTCCACTGCCCTCTGTGGGAGAGAATTCCACAAATTCACAACTCTCTGGGTGAAAAAGTTTTTTCTCACATCAGTCTTAAATAGCCTCTCCTTTATTTTAAGACTGTGTCCCCTGGTTCTGGACTCGCCCAACATTGGGAACATTTTTTTCCTGCATCTAGCTTGTCTAGTCCTTTTATAATTTTATATGTTTCTATAAGATCCCCTCTCATCCTTCTAAACTCTAGTGAATGCAAGCCTAGTCTTTTCAATCTTTCCTCATATGATAGTCCCGCAATCCCAGGGATCAATCTCGTGAACCTACGCTGCACTGCCTCAACTACACGGGTGTTCTTCCTCAAATTAGGAGACCAAAACTGTAAACAATACTCCTGATGTGGTCTTACCAGGGCCCTATACAACTACAGAAGAAGCTCTTTACTCCTATATTGAAATCCTCTTGTTATGAAGGCCAACATTCCATTAGCTTAACAGAGTAGACTCGGGCTGAATGTTCTAATTCTGCTCCCATACCTTCTGGTCTTACGTCCTAATGACCGACTTCCAACAAAATTAAACTAAGGAGTTGGAAATGTGTAAACCAACTATGTTTGTTAATGACAGAATAGTGAAAGGCTTCGATAGAATGGATGTGGGGGGATGTTTCCATCAGTGCGAGAGTCTAGGACTAGAGGTAATAGACTCAGAATTTAAGTACGTTCTCTTAGGAAGGAGATGCAGAGGAATTTATTTAGTCATAAAGTGGCGAATCTGTGGAATTCTTTGCAACAGAAGGATATAGAGGCCAAGTCAATAGATAATTTTGAGGCAGAGATGAATAGATTCTTGATTAGTACAGATGTCAGAGGTTATGGGGAGAAGACAGGAGAATGAGGTTAGGAGGGTAAGGTATATCAGCCATGATTGACTGGCAGAGCAGACTTGATGGGCAGAATGGCCTAGTTATGCTCCCATCACATGACCTTGTGATTTTATGATGCATGGTGATATATGGAAGAAAAAAAGAAAGGAAAAAAATAATTTAAAAAAAAATAATTTAAAAAAAAAAAAAAAATAAAAAAAAAAAAAATTAATAATAATAATAATAATAATAATAATAATAATAATAATAATAATAATAATAATAATAATAATAATAATAATAATAATAATAATAATAATAATAATAATAATAATAATAATAATAATAATAATAATAATAATAATAATAATAATAATAATAATAATAATAATAATAATAATAATAATAATAATAATAATAATAATAATAATAATAATAATAATAATAATAATAATAATAATAATCCTTTATTTGTCCCACACCGGAAGAGCTTTCCGTATGATATGGATAAAATAAATATGTGGGCAAAACGGTGTCTAATGGAAATTAATATGGGGGATTACGTGGTCAAGAGGAAGCAAAATAAATGTTATTAGCATTGCAAGTAGAATAGATTCCGGGTTGCTCCGGCTTGAAAACGGATGTCGTATCACTCAGGAATAATGAAATTACAACTGCATTCGTTTTGGTTTGGAAAACTGAGGGAGGTTTAATTGGAACACGCGGTAGGTGTACCCCCCCCCCCCCACACCCCCGGCAATGGGCGTATCCAGAGCGAAGGGGCAAGTGGATGTTCGCGTATTTAAAACAGAAGGGAAGATTCTCGCAGATAGTGTTGAAACTCTGTGATTATTTGCTCCCATGTAGTTGCCCGGCTGAAGCAGTTGAACGGTTTAAAGAGGAGATCGCTCATTTTTTAAATTGCCCAGTTTACGACTATTGCTTTGTGAGGATGTTGCCAGGACTGGAGGGTCTGAGCAATAGGGAGAGGTTGAGTAGGCTGGGGGATGAACGGTGATCTTATACAGTTGTAGAAAATCATGAGAGGAATATATCGTGTGGACACACAGAGTCTCTTGCCCTGACTAAAAGAATCGAGGACCCGAAGAGATACGCTCAAGGTGACGTGGATAAGATTTGACAGGAATCTGAAGTGTAAGGTTTTCACACAAAGTGTGGTGGGTCAAGCTGCCATACGAGGTAGTTGAGGGTGTGTCTATCTATTTAATTAATTTTATTTAAATTTTAACAAAACACATACATGTTACAGCTCATCGTACCCAATGATACCTACATTATAAATTCGATTATACATTATGAATTCGATTATACATGTATTGTTCTGTATTATCTCTCCACCCACAACCCCCCTTCCCCCCCCCGTTAGAAAAAAGAGGAAAAAGGAGAAGAAAGAAAGAAAAGAAAAAAAAGAAAAAAAAAGATAGAAAGAAAGAATGAAAGAAGGAAACCTGGAGACATGAAGACACTTCCGGCTAATTTCTTATTAAATTATTTTTAAGGTTATCAAAACAATCCTGAAATTAAATATTTCCAATTCATAATCCTAGTTTTAAAGTGAATGGGTTCCAAAGTTTCAAAAAGAAATTATATCTATTTCTCAGATTATAAGTAGCTTTTTCTAATTGGGATACAACTACGCATTTCTGCATACCATCTTTCAATTCTTATTTCCTTTAGATCTTTCCAAGTGACCGCTACACATTTTTTTGCTATTGCTATTGCTATTTTGAGAAATCTTTCCTGATATTTATCTAAAATTAATCTTGGTAATATTCCTTTAGTATCTCCCAATAAAAACAACCTTGAATCCAATGGTATGGTCTTATTCATCAATTGTTCCAAAAAGTTTTTTAGGTCTTTCCAAAAAGGAGTTACCTTCGGACATGCCTATGTGGAGTGTAACAAAGTACCCACATCCTGGTTGCTTCTAAAACAAATGTCAGGTAAATTTGGATTTAAATTGTTTAATTTTTTCGGAGTTCAATATAATTGATGTAAAAAATTATATTGTACTAAACTATATCTCACATTAATAGTATTTTTCATACTTTCTAAACACAATCTTTCCCAACTTGGTTCATCAATGCTAATATTCAGATCTGTTTCCCATCTTAGCCTTGATTTTTGAATTCCTGTCTTTGGATTGGATTTTTGTAATAATTTATACATTGAAGATATAATTTTTTTAGTTCCCTTGCCATGAATCAGGGATTCAATTCCTCTAATTTGAAATAAAAAACATTGAATTACCTAACTTTTCCCTTAAAAAAGATTGTAGTTGATAATAGAAAAAAATACTGTTCCCTGGAATTTGATATTTGTTTCTCAATTGAGAAAATGTCAAAAAATTATTTCCTTCATAGCAATCTCCTATATGTTTAATACCCTTCTGTTCACAGACTTGCAATATTTGATTATTCCAAGCAAACGGCAATAATCTATTTTTTACTAATGGAGTTTTAGCTGTTAGAAAGAATCTTTTATCATTAGCTTTAACTGTTTTCAACAATATATTAATTAAATGTTTTAGCAAAGGTGACTCTTGATCCTTAACTAAGAGCTTCGCTTCCCATTTATAGATAAATTCTTCTGGCCATAGTTCTTATATTTTATCCATTTCAATTTTAACCCATGCTGTTTTTCCACCCTCTTGATAAAAGGATGAAATAAAACTCATTTGCGCTGCCAGATAGTAATTTTTAAAAATTGGTAATTGCAGTCCACCTAATTCAAATTTCCATGTTAATTTTTCCATAGACACTCTTGGCATTTTACCTTTCCAAAGAAAATTTCTCACAATTTTATTAAATTCTTGAAAAAAATTATTTGGTAATGGTATAGACAGTGTTTGGAATAAATACTGTATCCTCGGAAAAATATTCATCTTAATACAGTTCACTCTCCCTAGCAATGTAATTGGAAGTTTCATCCATTTCTTCAAGTCCTCGTCTATTTTTTTAATTAGTGGTTTATAATTTAGTTTATAATTTAGTTTATACAGATTATTTAACTTATTATCTACTTTAACCCCTAGGTACTTCATGCCTTCTTTTTGCCATTTAAACTGACTTTCTCTTTTACATTGATCATAATTACCTTCAAAAAGAGGCATTATTTCAGTTTTGTCTTTATTAATTTTGTATCCTGATACTTTCCCATATTCTTCCAGTCTGAAATATAATTTTCTTAAGGATTCCAATGGTCTAGTAAGACAAATTAAAACATCATCTGCAAATAAAGTAATTTTGTGATTTTCCTGATTAACTTTAAATCCTTCAATGTCTAAATCTGATCTTATTAGCTCTGCCAGAGGTTCAATGGCCAATACAAATAAAGCCGGTGACAAGGGACATCCCTGCCTATTAGATCTTTCCAAATTAAATGATTGAGAAGATTGGCCATTCGTCACCACTTTGGCTTTAGGTTGTTTATAAAGAGCTTTTACCCAGTTAATGAAACCATTTCCCAATCCGTACTTCTCTAATACTTTAAATAAAAAATCCCATTCTAACCTGTCAAACGCCTTTTCAGCATCTAAAGCAACTGCTACGCTCAATTCCTTTCTTTTCTGTGCTAAATGTAAAATACTTATAAATGTTGCTACATTATCAGATATTTTCCTTTTTTTGACAAATCCAGTTTGGTCCTCTTTAACCAGCTTCGGTAAATATTCTGCCAATCTATTTTCATATTTCATATTTCAGATACAATCTCCTTGCCAAAAGCTTAGCAACTATTTTATAATCTGCATTCAACAATGATATTGGTCTATAAGAAGATGCATTTAAAGGGCCTTTCCCTATTTTTTGAATTACGGTTATAATTGTCATATAGAAGGATTCTGGTAATGTAGAAGTTTTTCCGCTTGATGTATCACTTCCATAAATACTGGTAACAAGAAATCTTTAAATTTCTTATAGAACTCAGGCGAAAAACCCTCTTCCCCTGGAGATTTACTACTTGGTAAAGAATATAATACTTCCTCCACTTCTCTCAAAGTAAAGGAGGCATTTAGTCCCATCTGCTCCTCATTAGAGATTGTTGGTAATTGTATCTTGGATAAAAAATTATTTATCTTAATTTTATCCTTTTCAGATTCAGAATGGTACAGATTGGTGTAGAATTAGTGTAACACCAAAGCTAATTAGTGTAACACCAAAGCTAAGTCTCGATAAACATCAGGAAAGATTTCTCAAAATATCATTAGCAGTAGCCAAAAAATGTGTTGCGGTTACATGGAAAGAACAAAATGAAATAAGATTCGAAAGATGGCATGCAGAAATGCGGAGTTGTATCCCATTAGAAAAAGCAACGTATAATCTGAGAAATGGATACGACTTCTTTTTGAAGGTGTGGAACCCATTCATGGCAAAGTTAGGATTAAGAATAGGAAGTACTTAAATTCAGGATTGCCTTGTTACCTAGCAAGAATTTTAAAAGAAATTACTCGGAAGTGACCCCCTCGGGACTCCAGGTTTCTTTCTTTCTTTCTTTCTTTCTTCTGCTTTTTCTTTTTCTTTCTTTTCAACTGAGGGGTGGGGGGGGGGCGGGGGGTGGGGGGAGGGTAGAAAATACAGAACAATACGTGTATAATCGAAGTTATAGGTTAGTGACTATTGTTTACTATTGTTTACTATGAAATGTATAATGTATAACGTATGGGTTCTGTTAAAACTTAAATAAAATATATATTTTAAATTTTTTTAAAAAAGATTAGTGTTGAATTGCTTAAATACCTCATTGATTTCTCTAGGTTTATAAGTAATAATGTTTTGATCTGTTCTAATTGAATTTATTGTTCTTAATATTTGTTCTTCTTTCAGTTGCAATGCCAATACCTTGTGCGCTCTTTCTCCTAATTCATAATATCTTTGGTTAGTTCGTAATATTAGTTTTTCTGTTCTGCAAGTATGTAAAGTATTGTATTGAAATTTTTTATTTGCAAGTTGTATTTTTTTCGTATCTGAAGAAGCTTTCTGTAAGTCTTTTTCTAATACGGTGATTTATTTTTATAATCTTTCAGATTCCTTCCTATAATCTTTCTTTATCTTAGATGAGTAGCTTATAATTTGGCCTCTCAAATAAGCCTTCATTGCATCCCATACAATAAAGTTATCATCATCTGAATTTAAATTTGCTTCCAAAAATAATCCAATTTGTCCTCGAATAAAATCACAAAAGTCTTGCCTTTTCAATAGTAAAGAGTTGAGTCTCCATCTATACACTGACTGTTCTTTATCTGGAATCATAATTTTCATTAGTAATGGTGAGTGATCCGATAGCAATCTAGCCTTGTAATCTATTTGTATTATTCTACCGCTTAATTGAGCTGAAATCAAAAATAAATCTTTTCTTGAATATGTATCATGTCTATTGGAATAAAAGGAGTAGTCTCTTTCCCTGGGATGACTTTTCCTCCAAACATCTATTAAATTTAAAATTTCCATTAAATTCAAGGTTGCATTCGCTGCTCTTGTCTTTGTCGTTGTCCTTGTTGATCTACCCATTACTGGATCTAAACAAAAATTGAAATCTCCCCCTATCAATATATTTTCATGTGCTTCCGCCAGATTTAAAAAGGTACCCTGCACAAACTTCTCAACATCTATATTTGGTGCATATATATTCATTAAGGTCCACAATTCTGAGAAAATTTGATAATGTACCATTACAAATCTCTCTTTATCCAATCTCTCTTTAACTTTTGATGTTCTTTTTTCGTTAGATGTGTTTCTTGCAAGAAATCTATATCTACTTCCAATTTTTTCATCTGTGTTAAAATTATCTTCCTTTTTATCGGTCCATTTAACCCATTCACGTTATAGCTTAAAAATTTAATTTATTATCCATTCATTCCTTTTTTTTTTCTTCCTTTTTCCTTACCTTGATACCTCTTCCGGTATTTACATTGTGCCGTATTTCAGTGTGCTCCCCTCCATAGTCCAGGTATAAAAACAGAAAAGGAAAAAGAGAGATAGAGAAATAATCCCTCCCTCTAATGTTGCTAATAAATAGATTAGCAACATTACCCCCCTCTATTATACGAGGTGTGGTCCGCACCACACTTGTGCCCATGATTATGGTGGAGCATCCACATTCTCCAACCCCCCCGATGTATCAATACTTCTAAAAATTAACAATCCTTAATACAATTAATCCCCTCTATAGTATACAGATCTTATTAATAATCATTCATTCATGAGTCTTCTTAAGCATTTCTCGATGGCAATTCTTGCGCATACTCTTCTGCTTTGACAAAATCTTTAAAAAAAATATTTTCTCCAGTGTTGATCATAATCTTCAAAGTAGCCGGATGCAGTAAAATAAACCTATAGCCCTTCTTCCATAGAATTTTTTTGCCTTATTAAATTCTTTTTTCTGCTCAATAAGACATTACTGATCTCTGGGTAAAAGATTATTTTAGTACCTTCATATTCTATTGGTTTTCCCTCTCTTATATTATTCCCGACTGTTTGGAAAACCAATTCTCGATCTTGGTATCTTAAAAATTTAATCAACACAGATCTTGGCTTTTGATTAGCCGAGGGTTTCGGTCTTAGAGCCCTATGTGCTCTTTCTATTTCCATCCGACCTTGTTTGTCTATTCCCAGAGTAGTCACTATCCAATCTTGAAATTTTTTAATTGGGTCTTCCTCCTCCACTCCCTCTGGCAAACCAACAATTTTAACATTATTTCTCCTGCTATAGTTTTCCAAGGCATCCAACTTCTCCGCCGTCTTTTTGCTTTCAATTGCTGCAGCAGTAATACTGTCTTCCTTTTTTTCCACTCTAGATTTTAACATTTCATTTTCCATTTGTATATTATCCACTTTATTTGTCACTGTTTGAAAATTCTCCTCCATTTTTTTCAAAGTCTTATGCAATTTCTTGTTATCTCTCCTCATTAATTTGTTATCTCCTTCAATTTTCTTAAGCCTGTTAATAATTTCTTGAAACATCGTTTTCATATTAGTCTCTGTATCTTCTTGATTGTCTTCTTCCTCATTTCCACTTCCACTGCTAGTGGGGTCTCCCGTTACCTCATCATCACTCGTGTCCGAAAGTCCAGACACGACTTCAGCAGCCTCTCGGCAAACAGTAGGCCTTTTTGGTAACTCACGGTGACCCCCTCGTATTTTGCCCCGAGTCAAAGAGCGCTTGCTGGGAGTAGCCGACTCCAGCTTCGTACCGGAGCCCTCCCCAGTCTCACCGCCTGCCGAGGGGTCACCAAATCCAGTCCCCTGCTCCATCAGAGCTGTGGGCCTACCTTCGATTTTTTTTCTTGATTCCTTTGTTTGATTTCCTTGCTTCTGTGGCCGTTGTAGTCCTCTTTTATCTTTCTTGGAAGGCATCCGTACGTTCTGTATACTTTCTGATTTGATTTAAAGTACTTGATTTACTTTAGTTCGTCTTTTTTTAGCAGTTTAGGGCTTTGTTATCGGGAGTGCTGAAAAGTTATGTCTACTCAGCCAAGCATTGGACACGCCCCCCCCCCCCCCGTGTGTCTACCTAAACGTTTAAGAAACAGTTAAGCACGTATATCGATAGGTGAGGTTTGGAGAGATATGGACCCAACGCAGGCAGATGGAACTATTGTAGCTGCTATATGTTGGGTGGTGTGGGTAAGTTGGGCCGAAGGGCCTCTTTACACGCTGTATCACTCCATGACTCTATGGCGCTCTGATTGGGTTATTATGGGCTTGGAGACACGCACGGCAGAGATTAGACGGGTGGATAGACGTGAGGCTCCATATATTTGGTTCTGCTCTTCGCCATATCTGGCAGCTTCATACTCCTGTGGTTGACGTACGTGGTATATTTCTTATATTATACCTGTTCAGGTGCAGTCCCAACGAAGCAAAATGTTTCTCTATACACAGTGGGTATAGTCGCTGTTATGCTCCTCAATTTCAATTGTTGCACAAGCACATTTATATACGCGGTGACTCAGTCCAAGTTCAGGGAGCAGCTCAAGTGTGTTGGCGTGTTCGCTGCCCACAATTATTCAAAGCATTAGAAATAAATGAATTAACCTGCCTATCTCCAAAAATCCTAATGATTACATCAGTATCCAATAATGTATTGAGGCCATATTGATTATTCATCGCATCAAGTTAACCGCAATCCAATGTCTGACAGTTTGGGCAAGTAAATTTATATTCATTCCAACCCAAAGTTCTCAAGTACATATCGGGAGATTATTTCTCCACGTCTCGAATTACATCCAGAAGAAATAGCCTTTCGGCATCCGCTTTCCAGTCACTCGAGGTTATGTTACATTTTGTATAAGACGTTGGTGAGGCCTTTGAGTGCCGTGTTCAGTTCCGGGCACCATTTTAGAAAAAATATGGTGTAGACACATAGAAACATAGAAAATAGGTGTAGGAGTAGGCCATTCGGTCCTTCGAGCCTGCAACGCCATTCAATATGATAATGGCTGATCGTCCAACTCAGTATCCCGTACCTACCTTCTCTCCATACCCCCTGATCCCTTTAGCTATAAGGGCCACATCTAACTCCCTCTTAAATATAGCCAATGAACTGGCCTCAACTTCCTTCTGTGGCAGAGAATTCCACAAATTCATCACTATGTGTGGAAAAAAAAAGAAAAAGGAAAGGAAAGGAGACAGAGAAGATTCACGAGCATGTTGCCAGGAATAGAGGGTCTGTGCTTTCGGAAGAGGTTGAGTTTGGTTTGGTTTAGTGTAGTTTAGCTCAGAGACACTGCGCGGAAACGGGCCCTTGGGCTCCCGGAGTCCGCAGCGACCGGCGATCGCTGCACATTAACACAACCCTACACATGCTAGGGACAATTTTACATTATACCAAGCCAATTAACGTACAAACCTGTACATGTTTGGAGTGCGGGGGAAACTGAAATCTCACGCGGGTCACGGGGAGAATATACAAATTACGTACAGTCAAACACCCGTAGTCAGGATCGAAGCGCAGTAGGACAGTGGATCTACTGCTCAGCCACCCTCACTCAATTCCCCCTCCCTACCCCCCACTCTCCCATCTTCCATGACCCCCACTGTCCCCTTTCCCCCATCCCCACTCTCTCATTCCCCCACAACCACCCTCCACCCCTGCCGTCCCATTCCCATGCCCCTCCTCCTCCCCACCCTCACACTTCCCTCCTTCCCTCCTCCCTACCCTGCCCTCCTCCCAGTCCCACTCCACTCCCTCCCACCCGCACTGGCACTCTCCCCATCCCCCAATTGCCCACCACCACTTTCCCCCACTCTCTCCTCCCCACCCCACATTCTCTCCTCCCCTAGCCCCACTCTCCCTCTCCCCATGCCCCCTTCTCTTCCACCCCTCATCCCTCACCCCCCCCGCCTCCCCCACCCCCTGCCTCCCCCACCCTCATCTCCCCCTGCTCCCACCCTCCCCTCCACCCACGCCCCACCCCATTCTCACTGTTCCCCTTCCCCCTTCCCCCACCCACACTCTCCCTTCTTCCCCACCCACACTCTCCCCTGACCCCCACTGTCCCCCTCCCCCCACCCCCACTCTCTTCCCCAACCACGAACCCCTTCCACCACACCCCCTCCTCCCTTTTCACTCTCACAGTCCCATTCCCCGCCCATATTCCCTCCCTCCCCCACTCTCCCCTCTTCCCTGACCCCCACTATCCCCTTTCCTCCACCTCCCCACAACCCCGCTGTCCCTCCCCCAGCCTCACTCCCACCCACCCCCTCTCTCCTCCACCCCTCTTCTCCGCCTCCCGCACTCTCTCCTTCCCACCCTCCTACCTTCACCCTCCACCCACTCGCCCCACCCCCATTCTCACTGTCCCCTCCCCGCTACACCCACTCTCCCCTCTTCCCCAACCCCACTCTCCCATTGCCCCCACCCCACTCTCTTCCCCCCTCCACCACCCCCCTTCCCCCCACACCCCCTCCCTCCTCCCACACCTCCCACCCCCTCCTCCCGCTTTCGCTCTCACTGTCTCCTTTCCCCCACCCACCTTCCCCACTTTCCCTCCCTCCCCCACTCTCCCCCTTCCCTGACCCGCACTGTCCCCTTCCCCCCATCCCCTGATTGCTCCGCTAACGGCGCCCATCTTGTTTGTGCGAATGAGGAGATGCCGTACGCACAGCACTTTGAAAAATGTGTTTAGAAATGAAATGAACTGTTTTGAACTTTAACATGTCTCTCACTTAAAAAATATAAGACCAATTTAAATAAAACACTATAAACAGCCGCCAGGTCAGTGGTGATTATGGTTGCGCTAAAATTGTGGCGCTATGGTATACCGTTTTGACTGCAGGTCCACATGTTTCTCAGAGATATATGCGTACATACATACAAATATATTTATATACATATCTGCATGAATTGTACGGGGGGGGGGGAGGAGGGGAGAGCAGCAGCAGAGCTCTCGTCACCCCGCATCAGTTAAAGGTCCGGGGGGGGCGCATCGGTCATAGGTGGGGGGGGGGGGAGCGCATCAGTTAAAGATGGGGGGGAGCGCATTAGTTGAAGGTCTGCGGGGGGGGGGGAGTGGGAGCGCATTAGTTGAATGTCCGCGCGGGGGGGGGGGGGCGTGGTGGGAGCTCATTAGTTGAAGGTCCGGGGCGGGGGAGCGCATTAGGTGAAGGTCCGTGAGGGGGGAGCGCATTAGTTTAAGGTCCGGGGGGGGGGAGCGGGCGTGGTAGGAGCGCATTAGTTGAAGGTCCGGGGGGGGAGCGCATTACTTGAAGGTCCGGGGGGGTGGGGGCGGGCGTGGTAGGAGCGTATTAGTCGAAGGTCCGGGGGGGTGGAGCGAGCTCATCTCCCTCCCGTCGGAAGCGCTGCCCGATCTGAGGAATGTCGGACGCGATGGGTCGTGTGGGGGAGCGCATTAGTTAAAGGTCCGGGGGAGGGGAGTGCGCATTAGTTAAAGGTCCGGGGGGGGGCGCATCAGTTAAAGCTGGGGGGCGCATTATTTAATGGTCCGGGGGGGGGGGGGGTGCGCATTAGATAAAGGTCCGGGGGGGGTGCGCATTATTTAAAGGTGGGGGGGGAGCGCATTCGTTAAAGGTCGGGGGAGAGCATTAGTTAATGGTCCAGGGGGGAAAGGGAGCGAGTTCATTTCCCTCCCGGCGGTCAGCGCTGCCCGATCTGAGCAATGTCAGACGCGAGGCATCGGGTGGGGCATTAGTTAAACGTTGGGGGTGGGGGCGCATTCGTTGAAGGTCCTGGGGGCGGGGTGGGAGCGCATTAGATAAAAGTGGAGCGTGGGGGCGCAGTCGTTGAAGGTCCTGGGGAGGGGGGTGCTGAACAGTTGGCTGAGGTATTCACCTGGATCTTTCACCTGTCACTATCTCAGGCTACGGTTCCCAAGTGACTGGAGTCGGCTATCATAGTGCCGGTGCCGAAAAAAGCAAAGATCACCAACCTGAACGACTACCGTCCGGTTGCCCTAACTCCGATAGTCATGATGTGCTTTGAAAGGCTGGTGCTCTCACACATCAAATCCAGCATCCCTGACTCACTGGATCCACCTCAATTTGCATACAGGGCAAACAGATCCACAGAGGACGCCATCTCTCTGGCTCTTCACACTGCCCTGACGCACCTGGAGAGACAGGGCACGTACGTGAGGATGCTATTCATTGACAATAGCTCTGCCTTCAACACGGTCATCCCCACCAAGCTCCTCACCAAACTCCACCAGCTAGGCCTCAGCTCGTTGTTATGTGACTGGATCCTTGACTTCCTGCTGGAGCGACCGCAGGCAGTGAGAATGGGGCCGCACCTGTCCTCCACTATCACCCTGAGTACCGCCACTCCACAGGGCTGTGTTCTGAGCCCCATGCTCTACTCCCTCTTTACACACGACTGTGTTCCTGCATTCGACACCAACACTATTGTCACGTTTGCAGACGACACAGCGGTGATTGGGCTGATCACCAACGGTGACGAATCAAAATACAGAGCGGAGGTGCAGAACCTGGCGGACTGGTGCTCTGATAACAACCTGTCCCTAAATACCACCAAGACCAAGAAGCTAAACATCAACTTCCGTAGGTCACATAACGGGGAATACGCCCCGATCTTTATCAACGGAGACAGTGGGCAGAGAGTGTCCAGCTTCACGTTTCTGGGCACTCACATTTCGGAGGACCTAACATGGTCCAATAACACTGCTGCGCTGGTCAAGAAGGCACAGCAACGACTGATCTACTTAAGAACACTGAAGAAGTCTGGTCTACCCCAACAGTTGCTGACGCCATTCTACCGCTGCACCATAGAGACCATCCTGACACATGGCATCCCTGTGTAGTACCTCAGCTGCACGGAGGCAGAAAGGAAAGCTCTTCAGCGGGTAGTCCATAGAGCTCAGAGGACCATCGGAACACAGCTACCAGCCTTGGAAGGCATCTACAACACACGATGCCTCAGAAAATCCACCAGCATCTACAAAGTCTCTTCACACCCCTTCAACAGTCTGTTCGAACTCCTTCCATCGGGTAGACGATACAAGGCCTTCTACGCCCGCACCTCCAGACTCAGGAACAGCTTCATCCCCAGGGCCATAGCTGCTATGAACCGGTCCTGCTGAGCCGGATGGTCAAAACGCACAGTGATCCGGCACAGATCTACTTGCACTTTATTCTGTCTTAAAACTGTTACAATTTGTTTCGTTGGGTTGTTGTTGTTTAAATTAATTAAATTATTGCATCGTATGGGAGGCGCATTCCCAATCTCGTTGTACCCCTGTACAATGACTATAAAGATATATTGTATTGTATTGTATTAGTTAAAGTGCGTGCTCATCTTTTGAGGACGTGCGGGTTCCATTGTGACGTCACACGCTGAATACCGGGGGGGGGGGGCGCGAGCTCATCTCTCACAGGCGCACGGGTCCCACTGTGACGTCACACGCTGAAGACCTTCAGGGAGTCGGTTAGAAATGAAATGTTTTAACTTTAAAACCCCTCCAACTTAAAAAGATCTATCTCGTTGATCCCCATACGTTCAGTTATGTGTTGTTCAAGTCAAGTCAAGTCAATTTTATTGGTATAGCACATTTAATCACAACCCACGTTGACCAAAGTGCTGTACATCAGTTCAGGTACTAATAAACGAACAATTAAATGGCACATAAACATAACAGCACAATACATAAACAGTTCACAGCGCCCCATCAGAGGGCGTCAAACGCTAGGGAGTAGAAATAGGTTTTGAGCCTGGACTTAAAGGAGTCGATGGAAGGGGCAGTTCTGATGGGGAGAGAGATGCTGTTCCACAGTCTTGGACCTGCAACCGCAAAAGCGCGGTCACCCCTGAGCTTAAGCCTAGACCGCGGGATAGTGAGTAGCCCCATATCGGCCGACCTGAGGGACCTGGAGATAGAGTGGTGGGATAGAAGATTTTTGATATAAGGGGGGGCAAGCCCGTTTAGGGCTTTATATGTGATTAGGAGGAGCTTGAAATTGATTCTGTACCTTACTGGGAGCCAGTGGAGAGAGGCCAGGATCGGGGTGATGTGCTCCCTTTTACGGGTACGCGTCAGGAGTCTCGCTGCGGCGTTTTGGACCAATTGTAGGCGGGACAGGGATGATTGACTGATCCCAGTGTATAGGGAGTTGCAGTATCATATCATATCATATCATATCATATATATACAGCCGGAAACAGGCCTTTTCGGCCCACCAAGTCCGTGCCGCCCAGCGATCCCCGTACATTAACACTATCCTACACCCACTAGGGACAATTTTTACATTTACCCAGCCAATTAACCTACATACCTGTACGTCTTTGGAGTGTGGGAGGAAACCGAAGATCTCGGAGAAAACCCACGCAGGTCACGGGGAGAACGTACAAACTCCTTACAGTGCAGCACCCGTAGTCAGGATCGAACCTGAGTCTCCGGCGCTGCATTCGCTGTAAAGCAGCAACTCTACCGCTGCGCTACCGTGCCGCCCATAGTCTAAGCGGGAGGAAATGAATGCATGAATGATTTTTTCAGTGTCGTCAGGTTTGAGGAATGCTTTGATTTTCGCTATGGTACGAAGCTGGAAGAAGCTGGCCTTTACCACAGCGTTGACTTGCCTGTCAAATTTCAATGCCGAGTCAAATATCACGCCCAGGTTTTTGACGTGCGGTTTGACCAGGGGGGATAGGCTTCCAAGGCTGCCTGTTATCATTTTGTTGGAGTCGGGGGGGGGGGGGGGGGGCGAATAGGATAACCTCAGATTTGCTCTCGTTTAGTTGAAGGAAGTTCTGTGCCATCCAACATTTTATGTCCTCAAGGCAGTGCATGAGGCTGATTAAATTTGACCGGTTGTTGGGTTTCAAGGGGAGATAAAGTCATCCGCATAGCAATGGAAAGAAATGCCGTGCCTTTGAATGATTTGTTGCTCCTCTTGTTCCCTTCTGCTCCTCACTGCTTGTGGATGTCTCTTTGCATCGTTCCTTCCTTGATCATGCTGAGATTCGTTTTCTCCCTCCTCTTGGCATGATTTTTAAAAGATAGAAATATATCAGGATATACATATTTATAAATTCTAAATAAAAACCTACTTATTAATGAAAACGAGAGCATCAGAAAAAAATGGCTTTTTTTTCTTGAAATAACATAAACCTCGATCAAAAAGGTTCTTTAGTGCCTGTCACTTTCTGTTTTGCGTTCTTTCTCGCTGATCCTCACACTTTCAGTTGTTTTGTTGTTGCTCCTCTTGTTCTCTTATGCTACTCACTCCCTCTCGATGTCTCTTGATGTCGTTCCTTCTTTGACCATGCTGTGACTCGTTTGGCCTCTCCTCTTGGCCTGATGTTAAAAACATAGAAATATATAAGGATGTATATATTTATAAATTCCAAATAACAAACCTACTTATTAATGCACACGAAAGCATTAGATGAAAATGGCAATTTTCTTTCCTGAAATAAAATAAACTTCAATCAAAAAGGTTATTTTGTACATGTCATTTTCTGTTTTGCTTTCTTTCTCGTTGATCCTCACACGTTCCGTTATTTGTTGTTGCTCCTCTTGTTCCCTTCTGCCCCTCGCTGTCTTTCGATGTCTCTTTGCATCGTTCCTTCCTTGACCAAGCTGTGACTTGTTTGCTCACTCCTCTTGGCATGATCTCAAAAATATAGTATGTGGTGAACGAAACTCGCGACCATTCTTTGATGCCATCTCCATCTCGAATGTAAGATCTGGAGTGTTCATGAGTTTGGACTGAATTCGTTCATCCACTAGACCACAAACAAATCTGTCGCGTAGTCGCGTTATCATATCATATCATATATATACAGCCGGAAACAGGCCTTTTCGGCCCTCCAAGTCCGTGCCGCCCAGCGATCCCCGTACATTAACACTATCCTACACCCACTAGGGACAATTTTTTACATTTACCCAGCCAATTAACCTACATACCCTGTACGTCTTTGGAGTGTGGGAGGAAACCGAAGATCTCGGAGAAAACCCACGCAGGCCACGGGGAGAACGTACAAACTCCTTACAGTGCAGCACCCGTAGTTAGGATCGAACCTGAGCCTCCGGCGCTGCATTCGCTGTAAAGCAGCAACTCTACCGCTGCGCTACCGTACCGTTCGTGAAAGGTTCCAAATATATAGTGCAACGTTAAGTTTTTCAAGGCAACAATGTACTCACCGGTTGTCTCATTCGGCTTCTGGTTTCTAGTGCCGAATTTATAGCTTTCTGCAATTTCCAGAGGTTTTGTGCTGAAGTGCTCCACCAACTTCCTTATAATGTCACTGAATGGCACGTCTTTTGCCTTAATGGGGGCAAGGAGATTCACGAGGGTGACGTACACTTGAACACCGATCTCCGTGAGCAGAATCGCTTTCATGCGTTCGCGAACGGCCTTATTTGTTGCAGTCACTACCTCTCCTTCACCACTAATCTCCATTGTGTTGCTTGCCGTGAAAAACATGTTCGCTCTTTCCATATATGAGCTGAACGGCTCCCTACTTTGTCGAAAGTGCCAAGGCTTCCGATGTAGCCCGTGAACGCCGCCATTTTGTCCCTCTCCTTTTTTGAAACAAAAGAACAAGGAACATCTGCGCAAAAAAAACGATTTCCTGCCTGTTCTGGTGTAGCAATTCACCTAAAACTTAGCTTTACAAAAGCTATACTAGCTTGAGGGGGAAAACCTCAGTCTCCTTTACAATCCCGTCCTCATCGCCAATTTAGTTATGTTCCGTACGGCATAATGACGAAGTAATGAACAGACACTGTGACATCCTATGTCAGCTTTTCCGAGGACAGTTATATTCCCACGAAGACCCGGATCTGGTTCAACAACAGCAAGCCCTGGTTCACAGCAGAACTGAGACAGCTCCGCCAGTCAAAAGATGAGGCCTACAGGAGCTCTACAGGCAGGCCAAGTACAAGCTGAGAAGAGGAATCTGTGCTGTTCATAGCTGTACAGTTTAGAGATCCAGCGTGGGGAGAAGTATTGGGTGACGTTTCGGGTCGTGACCATGCTTCAGACCGAGATTCAGGGAAAATGGAAACGAGACTCGCCTATTTACATCCAAAAGTCAAGAGTGTTTGATTGGCCTATGTTCTGGATAGAACAATGAAATTCTTACTTGCAGCAGCATGTGAACATAATACTGGAAAAAATCGATAAACGAGAGAGAAAGAAAGGTCAGAGTGTGTATTGATACGCGTACTCACAAATACATATATATATACATCCACTACACCCTCTTAAAATTTGGACTCTTGCGCAGACATCTCTGTTCAGGGAAAGTTGGAACGGAGGGAAAATATCCGGCTTCGTGGTCTGCGTGACTACTGACAACGGATGTCGAACAAGGAAAGAAGTCCGGCTGAGGGGATTTGAGCAACTGTGGACTAAGAGAAAAAGCAGAATCAAAAAATGTAATGATATCCAGAATACTGCCCGAGCCACTGGCAAAGGTTTTATATTTTAATGCACGCATTATCGGTCAAAATGTGGACGTGCTTATAGCATGGTGATAGTTTGTCGGCTGCGACGTTGTGGCCATCACAGAGTCGTGGCTGAAAGAGGAGCAGAGCTGGGACCTAAACAGCCAAACATATGCATGCAATCCAAAATACAGGCAGCTGGCAGAGGGAGTGAAGGAGAGGGAGGGAGAGGGAGGGAGAGGCAGAGGGTGAATCTTTTGTTCAGAAGCGAAATCAAATTCTTAGTAAGGAACCACAATAATCTAGAGAGGTAGAAGCCTTGAGGATGGAGTTAACAAATGTAAGGGTAAGAAAACCCTGATGCCAGGATGTCGGGTACAGATAACATCGGAAGATCGCAATAGCATATAGGAACGTTAATGTTACAGTGGTCCAGGGAGATCTCAACATGCAGGGACACTGGATACCAAGTGAAATAATTTGTAGAATGCCCTCGAGGTGGCGCTTTAGTGCAGCTGGTGGTCGAGCCCACGAGGTTAAAGATAATTCTGGATTTTGTATTCCAATCTTTCTTTCCCATTCCTTCTCTCCCAAGATTCTGCCCAACTCCAGCATTTTGTGTATGCATTCTGGATTTTCTGTTTTGTAATTAATCAGATTTTTTCGTGAGCTTGCTTAGTTTAGTTTCGTTTAGAGACAAAACGCGGAAATAGGCCGTTCGGCCCACCGAGTACGCACCGACCACCGATCCCCGCACATTAACACTGTACACACACTATGGACAATCTACATTTATACCAAATCAATTAACCGACCAACGTCTAAGTCTTTGGAGTGTGGGAGGGAAATAAATATCTCGGAGAAAACCCTCGTGGTCAAGGGGAGAAAGTTCAAATTCCCGTCAGACAGCACCCGTAGTCGGGATCGAACGCGCGGCAGATTAAAAGCAAAAGGGAGAGTCGTATAATGTGGTAAAGGTTGACGAAAATGTCAAAGATTAGAACATGCCTGACAACAGCATGGAAGAAACTGTCCCTGAATCAGCTGGTGTGCGTTTTAACACTTCTATACCTTTTGCCTAATGGGAGAGGTGAGAAGAAGGAGTGGCCAGGGTGCGACTCATCCTTGATTATGCTGCTCGTTTTGCCGAGGCAGCGTGAGGTGTAAATGGATTCTACAGAATAGAGGTTAGTTTGCGTGATTGTGTGGGCTGAGTCCACAATTCGCTGCCATTTCTTACGGTCAGAAGCTGTAATGGGGATCATAGAAATGGCGGACCAACTATATAAGTTGTCTGGGTGTCAGTCTTCAAAGTGGAAGCATGCCAGGAATTTAGGAGTGCAGTGCAGGTGAGTGCAATCGCTATTACTCGGTGGAAGGAGCTTGGGAAGTTGATATGTGTGCATGTAGACAAGTCACCTGGAGCACATGGACTGGATAGTTCATATTTTTCAGATAATTATTCCGAAGGTCTTTACTTGCATTGAAATGTTGATCCTGAACATCTGAAATTAATTCCATATGCTGTTCCAACATGAATATTTCAGCCAGTAAACAGCTATTATTTGCACCCTATCTTGTTTATAACTTTTATTGGGATACATCAGTGCTTCAATCATTTCCTGAATGATTAGGTCGCAGCGATTAACATGTGATTTACGGCAGAAACCAAAAGGAAGAGTTGGACGCTATGATCACCTGAGCCGCGGAAGCTTGTTCTCAGTGGAGGAGACGAGTATGCGCAATCAAGCAATATAATCGTGGCTATCACTCCCTCCTTATCCCATTCTCCTGCCTTTTCCTCATTACCTCTGACACCCGTACTAATGAAGAAATGTAATAATTCTACTCAGATGCTTTCGTGGGGCAGAAGCCCACAGGTTCAAGGGTGATCCACATCACGCACAGAATTACTCAATCTTGACGAAATCGTGCCATTATTCTCAATAATAGTTTACTTTGGTTTAGGGTTCATACACGAAAACAGGCCCTTCGGCCCAACGAATCCGCACCGACCAGCGATCGCCGCTCATTAACACTAACTTCAACTACCCGCTAAACAAGCCGGATTTCGGCGTGGACGCTGCACCACCCACCAAATAGTCAAGCTGACCAATGACATCGAAGACAGTTTCGAAAAGGGTCACAAGGCGGGCATCACATTGGTGGACCTCACCGCCGCCTATGATACTTTGTGGCACCAGGGATTGATCTTGAAGCTCCGAACCATCCCTGACCGTCATTTAGTGCGGTTGCTTGCCAACATCCTTGCCAACCGCGACGGACAATCTAGCCGACTGCGACGCCTAAGAAACGGAGTCCCCCAAGGCTCGGTACAGGCCCCCATGCTCTTCAATATCTATATCAGCGATCTGCCACGCACGACCTCGCGCCAGTATGGATACGCAGATGACCAGGCCTTAATGCACTCGGACAAGATTTGGTCAAATGTTGAGGACGTGCTCTCGGCGGATATGGAACTTGTCGCGGGCTACCTAAAGATCTGGAGACTAAAACTGAGTATGGCAAAAACCACCACAACGGCCTTTCACCTGAACAATAAGGAAGCTCAACGCCAGCTAACCGTCACCCTCAATGGGTCACCCCTACCCTACAACCCATTTCCTACATACCTCGGGGTGAAACTAGATCGGCAGCTGACGTACAAGCAACACCTTGAAGCTCTCCGTGCCAAAGTCTCGGCACGGACCAACCTCCTGCGTTGCTTGGCCGGATCGTCATGGGGCGCCAAGACATCTACTCTTCGAACCAGTGCTCATGCACTCGTGTACAGCGCCGCTGAGTACGCCGCCCCAGCATGGTGCCGCAGCGCTCATACCAGCAAGCAAGACGCCACCCTCAACGACACCACGCGGATCAGCACTGGCTGCCTACGCCCTACTCCGACGGATCTCGTGCCGGTGCTCGCAGGTATCGCACCCACGAAGCTTCGCGAAGAGATCTTCACACATAGCCTGCTGTGCAAGGCCTCATCGGACGCCAAACATCCTTTGCACCACCTCGCCCAGGATTCACAGCAACTGGGACCTCAACGCCTGTCATCTCGTCACCCTTTCTCCCGTCACGCAGCGACCCTCTGTGGCTCCGGTTTCAACATACTAGGAGCATAGAGAACCAGCTGGGAACAGACATCGCCACCTCCTCAATTCACTGTCGTACCGAACACCACAGCCCAACCGGCTCGGACATGCACCGCAAAGAGTGGGCCGCCCTGAACCGGCTCCGCACAGGGGTCGGCCGGTTCAACGCCAACATGCATCGTTGGGTGTTGCGTCCATCAGCGGCCTGCGTGTGTGGAGCAGACCAGCAAACAGAGCAGCAAGTCATTTTCGACTGCACTGTCCTCCGTCCCCCGGGTGGAGGGGTAGACCTCACGGCCCTTGACAACAGCACATTGCACTGGCTACAGCGCCTGGAGGGCGTTACATATTTTCTGCTGCCTCAAATGCAAGAAGAAGAAGAACACTAAGCTACTCACACTAGGGACAGGTTACATTTAACCCGAGCCAATTAACCCGCAAACCCGTATGTCTTTGCCGTGTGGGAGGAACCCGATAATCTCGGAGAAAACTTACGCGGTCGCGCGGAGAACGTTCAAACTACATAGAGACAGCACCCAACCTTCGTCCGACAATAGCAAGCAGAACCCAACTAAAGTAGACTGCAGTAAATGCCAGGTACACATGATCAGTTTCGACTTTCTTTAAAGCACAGAATTATTCCGACACATGAAGAGGACTTTAAGCCCATTTGGTTACTCCACACATCCCTAACCTTTGTTCTCCTCTTGAAGATTTGCAATTTAGCTTTGACAGTTTCCAACAATGAGGATTAATTTAAACAAACGATGCAGATAGAAATTGGCGCTGTAAATGCTAAGATGTCTTCACTCATGCAAAGCAAGGGGCTGGTGATTTCACAAGTTCACAAGTGAAACGAGCAGAATTAGGCCATTCGGCCCCTCGAGTCCAATCCGCCATTCAATAATGGCTGATGTCTGCCTCCTAATTCCATTTCCCGCCTGCTCCCCGCAATCCTTGACACCCGTTCTAATCAAGAATTTGTCTATCGCTGCCTTTAAAACACCACTGACTTGGAGTTAACAACGCGGTGCATAGTAAATCCTACTCCGAGAGAAGAGAGGATCTCTGGACTTCTCTGATCAACGAGAATGTTGATAGACACAAAATGCTGGAGTAACTCAGCGGTTCAGGTGGCATTTCTGGAGCGAAGGAATGGGTGACGTTTCGGTTCGAGACCCTTCTTCAGACTGATATCATGGGAGGGGGCGGACAAATATATGCTGTAGTAGGAGACAGGAAGACTAGTGGGAGAACTGGGAAGGGGGACGGAAAAGAGAGGGACAGAGGAACTTTGAAGTTAGAGAATTCAACGTTCATACCACTGGGGTGTAAACTGCCCAAGCGAAATATGAGATGCTGTTCCTCCAATTTGCGTTGGACCTCATTATGACAATGGAGGAAGCCCAGGACAGAAAGCTCAGATTTGGAATGGGAAGGGGTGTCGAAGTGCTGAGCCACCGGGACATCAGGTTGGTTAAGGCAGACTGAGCGGAGATGTTGAGCGAAACGATCGCCGCGCTTGCGCTTGATCTCGCCGATGTGGAGAAGTTGAATTCTGGAACAGCGGATACAATAGATGAGGTTGGAAGAAGTGCAGGTGAACCACTGCCTCATCTGGAAAGACTGTTTTTGTCCTTGGGTGGAGTCGAGGGGTGAGGTAAAACCTGATTGTTGAGGTCATATCTGCAGATGCATTTATGATTCAAATAGCTAAATAATGATCTATCTCAAATAAGGTAAGCAGACAGATAAGTAAATGAGAAATCGTGAAAACGGGACCAAATGCAATGGACGCCAGTACTGATCAGCATGGCCTTGCATAATGACGGAGGGAGGCGTGGGGTCTTAGCGACCACCCTCCCGGCCCTGCTTTGACGGGTTCTTTACTGATAAGTTCGTTCCAGCAAGCAAATATTACCGCGGGTACTGCGAATGCACCGGGTGATGGGTAAGATGGCTATGATTCGCACATAATGATACATATTTTCAGAGGCTAAAGACATGACCTGTGAAAATGTCAAAGATAAAAACCCATTGATTTTATTGGTGATATTTCGGCGGAACGTTGGCCAATGTAGAGTTCAGTTCAGGTCTGTTCAGTTTATTGGCACGTGCACCAAGCCAATTAACCTGCAAACCTGTACGTCTTCAGAGTGTAGGAGGAAAACGAAGGTCTTGGAGAAAACCCACGTAGGTCAAGTGGGGAATTTACAAACCACGTAAAGACACGCCCCCGGCGTTAGAGTCGGACAGCGCCCCTGGTGCTTTAAAGCAGCATCTCTACCGTTGCGACACCATGCCGCCCGTAATTGTAGAAGCTCGTAGTCGCTCAGGCATAGATTTATACCAAGACCGGATAAATGAATTTTGCAGAGATTTGCACTTCTTGACGGAGAAAGAGTGGGCCGAAAGTGTATGAATAAACGCGTCCTTTGCAGAATGGCAGGCAGTGGCGAGTGGAGTGCCGCAAGGCTCGGTGATGGGGTCGCAACTATTTACGATATAAATTATTAATTTGGATGATGGAATTTAAAGTAACACTAGGAAGTTTGCAGATGACACGAAGCTGGGTGGTAGTGTGAACTGCGAAGAGGATGTTAGGAGGTTGCAGGGTGACCTGGACAGGTTGAGTGAGTGGGCAGATGCATGGCAGATGCAGTATAATGGAGATAAATGTGAGGTTATCCACTTTAGAGGCAAAAACGAGGAGGTAGATTATTATCGCAATGGTGTATGAAAATAGCTGCAGATGCTGCTACACATCGAAGAGGAAGAGGGGAAGCTAGGGCATCAGAGATGTCCTCATTCTTTAGGAAACGGGGTTCCCCTCTTCCATTAGAAACGAGGCTCTCACTAGGGCCTCCTCTATATCCCACTGCTCCGCTCTCGCTCCCCCTCTCCCCATTCGTAGCAAGGATAGGTTCTCCTTTGTCCTCACCTTCCACCCCATCAGCCAGCGCATACAACAACTTATCCTACAACATATCCGTCACCTCACACGGGATCCCACTACTGGCCACATCTTCCAATATCCTCCCCTTTCTGCTTTCCGCAGAGACCGTTCCCTCCATCATTCCCTGATCCACTCGTCCCTTCCCACCCAAACCACACCCCAGGTACTTTCCCCTGCAAACGCAGGAGATGCAGCACCTGTCCCTCATCCGCTGTTCCAGATGTCAACAATACATCGGCGAAACCAAACGCAGGCTTGGCGATCGTTTCGCTCAACACCTTCGCTCAGACCGCCTTAACTAACCCGATCTCTCGATGGCACAGCACTTCAATTCCCCCTCCCACTCCCAGTCTGACCTCTCTGTCATGGGCCTCCTTCATTATCATAGTGAGGCCCACTGCAAATTGGAGGAACAGCATTTCATAATTCGCTTGAGCATGTTACACCCCAGCGGAATTAACATTGAATTCTGTAACTTCAGATAGTTCCTCTGTCCTTTTCGTTCCCCTCCCCTTCCATATTTTCCCATTGTCTTTCTGTCTCCAACTACATCCTACCTTTGTCCCCCCCCTCCCCTGATAGCAGTCGAAAGAAGGGTCTCGACCCGAAACTTCACCCATACCTTCCCTCATGAGATGCTGCCTGACCCGCTGAGTTTCTCCAGAATTTTGTGATTTTCTCAATGGTGTCAGATTAGGTAAAGGGGAGTGCAACGAGACCGAGATGTCCTTGTACACCAGTCACTGAAAGTGCGCGTGCAGGTACATCAGGCAGTGAAGAAATCTAATGGCATGTTGGCCTTCATAACGAGAGTATTTCAGTATCGGAGTAAAGAGCTCCTTCTGCTGTTCTATATGGCCCTGGTCAGACTTCATCTGGAGTATTGTGTGCAGTTTTGTTCTCCTAATTTGAGAAAGGACGTTCTTGCTATTCAGGCAGTGCAGCGTAGGTTCACGAGGTTAATACCCGAGATGGCGGGAATGTCATATCAGGAAAGATTTGAAAGACTGGGCTTGTAGTCACTGGAGCTGAGAAGGATGAGATGGAATCTTATAGAGATGTATAAAATTATGAAAGGACTCGACAAGCTGGACAAATGTTCCCAATGTTGGGGAGTCCAGAACCAGGGGCCGTAGTCTAAGAATAAAATGCAAGCCATTTAAAACTGGGGCGAGAAGAAACATTTTCGCCCAGAGAATTGTGAATTTGTGGAATTCTCTGCCACAGAAGGCAGTGGAGGCCAAATCGCTGGATAAATTTAAACGAGAGTTAGGTGGAGCTCAAGTGGAATCAAGGGATTCCCATCTCAGTTTGAAATGGCCGTCCCCTTATGCTGAAACCTTTACCCCTGGTTCTGGACTCCACTAACATCGGGACCATTTTTCCTGCATCTAGCATGTCCAGTCCTTTAAGAATGTTGTGTGCGTCTATGAAACCCTCTCATCCCTCTAAGTTCCAGTGAATACATGGCTAGTCGACCCATTCTTCCACCATACCTCAGTACCGCCATCCCGGGAATTAACCTGGTGAACCTACACTGCACTCGCCCAATTTCAATATTCCGTAATTTAGGAGACCGAAATTGCATACTGAAACCCTCTCGTTATGAAGGCCATCATGCCAATACCTTTCTTCACTGCCTGCTGTGCCTGCACGCTTACTTTCAGTGATTGGTGTACAAGGACACCAAGGTCTCGTTGCACTTCCCCTTTGCCGAATCCAGCACCACTGAGATTAAAAAAAACTGCCTCCTTGTTTTCGCCGCCTAAGTGGATAACCTCACATTTATCTCCATTATACTGAATCTGCCCACTTACTTAACCTGTTCAAGCCACCCTACAATCTCCTAACATCCTCTTCGCTGTTCACACTGCCGCCCAGAGGGAGATGAGAGCTTGGTGTGTGTTAATAGGATCACATAAATTCCCATCGACCTTTCCCGCCTTTAGGCCGCATCGTTTGAAACATTTCCTGAAAACCCTACATCAGAGTTGAAGACAGAACGGAGCTTCGGCGTGAGGAGGGAGGACGACTGTAAATGAGCAGGGTCGGGGGCAGAGGAATGATAAGGCGAGGAGAGGAGAGGATTGGAGGGAAGAGAAGTGGAGTGAAGAGGAGCCGCTCAGAGTGGAGTGCGGTGGAGAGGAGAGGGGGAGGAGACAAGTGGAGTGGAGGAGAGAGACGAGATGGGGAAGATAGAAGAATACTGTGGGGCAGTTGTGAGGATCGGAAAGAGAGCAGACAGATGGTAGAGAGAATAAAAGGGCAGGGAGTGAAGAATAGAGCTGAGGGTTGGGGTGAAGAAATTGCAATCGAAGAAGTGACGGGTAAGTCAGAGCGGAGAGCACAGGTTACTGATTGTGGATGATTAGCCATGATGACAATGAATGGCGGTGCTAGCTAGAAGGGCCAAATGGCCTCCTGTTCCACCTATTTTCTATATGTCTATGTTTATATGAGAGCAGAGTATGGGGAGAAGGCAGGAACGGGGTACTGATTGAGAATGATCAGCCATGATCACATTGAATGGCGGTGCTGGCTCTAAGGGCCGAAGGGCCTCCTCCTGCACCTATTGTCTATTGTCTATTGTCTACTGAGAACAACGCAAACTCAATGCTCGGATTTATTTCAAGAGGGCTTGAATAAACGTACAGAGATGTTATGCTGAGGCTCCGTGAAGCGCCGGTAGGGCCGCATTTGGAATATTGTGAGCACATCTGGGCACCATTCTCTAGAAGGATGTGCTGGCTCTGGAGAGGGTCCAGAGGAGGTTTACAAGAATGAGACCAGGAATAAGTAGGTTAGCCTATGATGAGCTTTTGTCGATACTGGGCCGGTACTCACTTGGGTTTAGAAGAATGTTGGGGATCTCATAGCAACATGCAGAATAGTGAAAGGCTTGGATAGAGTGGGTGTAGAGAGGAAATTTCCACTCGTGGCAGAATCTAGGACTATAGGTCCGCCTCAGAATGAAAGGATGTTCTTATAGGAACGAGATGTGTAGAAATGTCCTTCGTCAGAGGGTGGTGAATACGTGGAATTCTTTGCCGAGGTGGACCTGGAGGCCGTCAGTGGATATTTTAAGGCAGAGATAGACAGATTCTTGATGAGTACAGGTGTCAGAGGTCATATTAAGAAGACACGAGAATGGGGTTAACAGATATAGATGAGCCATGATTGATTGACAGAGTATACTTGATGGGCCGAATGACCAAATTCTTCTCCTAACACTTATGATCGTATGATATTGTGATAGTAGAGAGAGGTGTGGAAATTAGATAATCCCGCAGAGAGAGGAGGAAAGGAGGCGGGGCGGGGGTGGAAGGGGAGGGGGAAATAGTTCTATCTGTGCTGCTCCTGGAGTGTACACATCTGCCGTAGTCCACTTTAGACTCGCATCTGCAGTGTACGAACTTTCCGAACGATGCCCACTGTGTCTAAGGGCTGGAGTTCACATAGTCGGCCAACACCAGCCCTTTTGCACCAATAACGGTTTTACATTCCGAATTTAATTCACATTCTGAAGAAGAGCCTCCAGCCGAAACGTTACCCAATCCTTCTCTGCCGAGATTCTGCCTGACCCGCTGAGTTACTCCAGCATTTTGTATTTACCTTCGATACAAACCAACCTCACTTCTATCAATTCAATTTGCACCTCACGCCGCCTCGGCAATGCCAGCAGCATAATCAAGGACAAGCTGCTATTGGCCACTCCCTCTTCTCTCATCTCCCATCAGCAAACGAGAGAGAAATTTGGAAACGCACACATCCACATTCAGGGACAGTTTCACCCCAGCTGTTACGAGGCAACTGAATCGTCCTACCGCAACCAGAGAACAGTGCTGAACTACTATTTACCGCGTTGGTGACCCTCGGACTACCCTTGATCTGACTTTGCTGGCTTTACCTTGCACTAACGTTATTCCCTTATCATGTTTTTATACACTGTAATGGATCGATTGTAATCATGTATTATCTTTCTGCTTACTGGTTAGCACGCAATAAAAAGCTTTTCACTGTACCTAGGCACACGTGACAAAAACTGAACCGAACAGCGCCCCAGAAAGACAGTGGTCGCCTCTGATTGTTGTCAGGGTGACGATTTATTAATGGCCCGAAGCACCGAGGTGACCGGATGTTTCAGCGCGCTCTTCACCTGCTCCCTGAACTTGGACTGTGTCACCGTGTATATAAATGTGTTCGTGCAGCAGCTGAAATTGGCCAGCAAGTACGCAACATCCAGGAAGATCCATTCTGAATCGTTGCGACCCGTTGCGTGTGCCGCGATCTGATAATAGACGAATTCCAGAACATACGTCAGCCACAGCAAGATGAAGCTGCCTGAGAGGGTGAAGAGTAAAACCACAGACCTCCTCCTGTTCTCCATCTCCGGGTCGTTGCGGTTGTCCCCCTTGCTCTGACCTCGCAGCCCCTTACGGACCCGACTGGCCACTAAAATGTGCTGGACCGTCAGAGCGTTGAGCAGCAGGATTACAGAGAATGGGAGGAGAGGCGTTAAAACAGCATCGAACCAGCCAAATCCCACCCACGCGGGGTCAGTGTAATAACTGTCCATTTCCACACAAAACCGCGGCACGTTGTTGATGATCACTATGGGTTTATATATGAAGTAGCGCGGAATGTTTTTCAGGCAGAATAGGACGGCGGTTGTTGAGAGGAGAACAGTCGCGGTTTTCCCGGTACAATATTTTGTTTTCAACTTCTGGCAACAAATGGCGACAAACCGATCAAAGGTGAAAGTGACGGTGAACCAGACAGAGCAGTCTGCAGCTGCATAGGTCAGAACACGGATAATTCTGCACACAGGGGCGATGTCCAGAAACAGCCATGGAACGTAATAATAACTGATCCGATACAAAATGACTTCGGTGGTAAGGAGCAGTAGATCGGCCGCCGACATGCTCACAAGGTAGCGAGTGGTGCAGGCAGCGAGACCGCACTTACCCCGGGACAGGATCATCATCGCAATTAGGTTGGCTGCAGAAAGAGAAGGGAAAGGACACTGGGTATTATTGAACGCCTTCGCGGGGTCTGAACGCGGACTGGACTTTCAGCTAAAAATCAGGAGACTTTTCAGTCGCTGCATGGCTTCAAATTTCACAGCGTCAGATACGGCCTCGTGCTTGCCCAGTCTGCTTGCTTCAGGGGAAACGAGATAATGAGATGAGTGGATTTATTCAAAAAATGCTGGAGTAACTCAGCAGGTCAGGCAGCTCCACTGCGATTTCTCTTCAAGGTATGTCCACTTTGAAGAAGTAATCTCCTGAGATGCAGCCTGACCTGCTGAGTTACTCCAGCATTTTTTTAATAAATCGATTTGTACCAGCATCTGCAGTTATTTTCTTATACTAATGAGATGATTGTGGTAAAGAGCTGGAATGAAAGGTGTGGCGCAGCGGTAGAGTTGTTGCCTTACAGCGCCAGAGACCCGGATTCGATCCTGAGTACGGGTGCTGGCTGGCCGGAGTTTCCATGTTCTTTGTGTGAACGCGTGGGCTTTCAAAACTTAGAAAATTCTTAAGGGGTTGGAGAGGCTAGATGCAGGAAGATTGTTCCCGATGATAGGGAACTCCATAACAAGGGGTCACAGTTTAAGGATAAGGGGGAAGTCTTTTAGGACCGAAATGAGAAAGTTTTGTTTCACACAGAGAGTGGTGAATCTGTGGAATTCTCTGCCACGGAAGGTAGTTGAGGCCTGTTCATTGGCTATATTTAAGAGGGAGTTAGATGTGGCCCTTGTGGCTAAAGGACTCAGGGGGTATGGAGTGAAGGCAGGTACGGGATACTGAGTTGGATGATCAGCCATGATCATATTGAATGGCCTACTCCTGCACCTATTTTCTATGTTTCTATGTTTCTATGTTTCTGCAGGTGCCCTGATTTCCTCCCACACTCCAAAGTCGTACATGTCTGTAGGTTAATTGGCTTCGGTAAAATTTGTAAATTGTGCTTCGTGTGCGGGAAGGTATTAGTGTAAGAGGGTCGCTTGTTTGCACGGACTCCACGCTGCATCTCTAAAGTAAAGTAAGCTGAGCAAAACTAAACTAAACTAAATTGAATTAAACGAAACAAACGAAACGAATCGAAACTAAAGTAAATATACTAAACGAAACTAAACGAAACTAAACGAAACTAAACGAAACTAAACGAAACGAAACTAAACTAAACGAAACGAAACGAAACGAAACTAAACTAAACTAAACTAAACTAAACTAAACTAAACTAAACTAAACTAAATTAAACTAAACTAAACTAAACTAAACTAAACTAAACTAAACTAAACTAGCTGCTACTGGCAACAATAGGCAGAAGTGACCTTCCAGTCGGTCAAAATCTGTGCCGGGGCTGGTTTCTCAGACGTAACCGTGACCAGCCGCTTTCTTTTTACCTGGGCTCTGAGAACTCTGAGAACATGAAGAGGCCGCCAATGGTCCGAAAGCGAATACAGGGGCAGTTCAGTGTCCGTTAATGCGGTTCATTCCACAATGGGTTCAGTTTGGTAACAACATACGGAAGCAGATTCGCGGCCACTGGAACTAATGTGCTGAAAAACGAGCAGTGGGTTCAGACTGCCAAATGTTCCAACGTGAGATGTCCACAGATGAGGTTGACGCAAAATCCTGGAGTAACTCACCGGGACAGGCAGCATCTCTGGAAAAAGGAATAGTTTGACGTTTCGGGTCGAGACCCTTCTTCGGACTGAAAGTCACGGGAAAGAGAAACGAGGGTTATAAAGGTCAAAAGTCAAAAGGTCAAAGGTCTGTTATCGTCACGTGTACCACTTGAGGTGCAGTGAAACTCCATTTACCATTCAGCCATACTAAAAAAAAGCAAGGAGACGCACAACTACATAAAAGATAACATAATCATCCTCCACAGCGGATTTCCCGCATTCCTCACTCTCATGGAAGGCAATAAAGCCTAAACTTCTTCCCTCTTTATTCTCACGCGGTCGGGGGAGTCGAACCATCCGCAGTCGGGGCGATCGAAGATTCCGCAACCGGCAATTGAAGCACCCGCGTCGGGGCGGTCGAAGCTCCTGTGGTTTGAAGTCAATAGACAATAGACAATAGACAATTGGTGCAGGAGGAGGCCATTCGGCCCTTCGAGCCAGCACCGCCATTCAATGTGATCATGGTTGATCATTCTCAATCAGTACCCCGTTCCTGCCTTCTCCCCATATCCCCTGACTCCGCTATCCTTAAGAGCGCTATCCAGCTCTCTCTTGAACGAATTCAGAGAATTGGCCTCCACTGCATTCTGAGGCAGAGAATTCCACAGATTCACAACTCTCTGACTGAAAAAGTTTTTCCTCATCTCAGTTCTAAATGGCCTACCCCTTATTCTTAAACTGTGGCCCCTTGTTCTGGACTCCCCCAACATTGGAGGACGTTTCCTGCCTCTAACGTGTCCAACCCCTTAATAATCTTATACGTTTCGATAAGATCTCCTCTCATCCTTCTAAATTCCAATGTGTACAAGCCTAGTCGCTCCAGTCTTTTAACGTATGATAGTCCCGCCATTCCGGCAATTAACCTAGTAAACCTACGCTGCACGCCCTCAATAGCAAGAATATCCTTCCTCAAATTTGGAGACCAAAACTGCACACAGTACTCCAGGTGCGGTCTCACTAAGGCCCTGTACAACTGCGGTTCAGGGTCCTAATCAGGGACCGCGAACTCCACGATGTTGACCGCACGCTCCCGCGGTTGGAGGAGTTCGCGAGGTCGGCCCCCAGGAAGAGGCCGGCAACTCCACGATGTCAGGCCGCGGTGCGGAAGGAGATACGATACGAAAAAAGACGCATCGCCGTCAAGGTAAGAGATTAAAAATAGTTTTCCCCACCCGCCACATTAAACAAGCTAAAGAACACTAAAACATCCATTTAACACCTACTATAAAACAATAAAGATGAAGGGCCGAGACAGACCGTTGGGGAGGAAGCCACCGCAGCGCCACCGGGTGGCGATGATAAACGATGATTTGTAGAGATATAGGACAATGAATGAAATATATACAAAAAAATGAATTGTGATAAAGGATACAGGCCATTGTTAGCTGTTTCATGGTGAGAACAAGAAGGTGGTGTGACTTGGGTGGGGGAGGGACGGGGCAAGAGGGGATGCAGGGGTTACTTGCAGTTAGATCATCTTTTTGATTTCACCGAGTACATCGCGAACAATGGCCTGTTTCCTTTGTCATCGTTACTTTTATTGCATATCCAAACGACTGGCGCCGTACAATGGCTGCCTCGCCAAAAGTCTTTCTCGTTCCTTTCTCGCGTTGTTGTTGTTCCGTCTGTAGTTAAATGTTGTTTTCGTGTATCTTTAGATTTGTATTATGTGGGGGGTGGAGGGAGGGGGGGGGGGACATTTTTTTAATCTCTTTCCTCGATGGAGATGCGGCTTTTTCCTCATCGTATCTCCTCCTGCACTGCTGACAAACATCAAGGAGCTCGCGGTCTCTTGCTGGAGATCGACCTTGGGACGTTCAATCGCGGTAGTCTGCGGATTTAACATCTCGGAGTTGGCAGTCGCTTTGCCAGGGATCGACCTCGGGAGCTCCAACGGCGGGAGCCCTCGAACTTTAACATCGTGGTGCTCTAGGTTCCTGGTTAGGGACCGGTTTCGGGAGCTCCAATCCGCAGGAGCGTCGGCCGCCCCGATCACGGGCGGTTCCATCGCACCGACGTTGGTGCTTCGATCGTTGGCTGCGGAGGCTTCAATCACCTCGACTGCGAATGGTTCGACTCCCCTGACCGCGGGATAAAAAGGGGAAAGCAGATAAGGTTTTATTGTCTTCCATCGCAGTAAGGAATATGGGGGAAACGCTGTAAAGGATGTTTATGTAAATATTTTATATGGTTTCGTGTTTTGTTGTTTTTTGGTACAACTGTATGACAAATCAAATTCCTCGTATGATTTACATGCATATTTTGTTTTCATGCTTGGCTAATAAAAATCAATTACAATTATAATTACAATTCATTAATTTGTTCGCCATCTCTCCCATTTGGCTCGAAGGGCCAAATGGCCTCCTCCTGCACCTATTTTCTATGTTTCTATGTTTCTATCCCCGTCTATATCTCGTTCCCCTTTCCCGTGACTCTCAGTCTGAAGAAGCATCGCGTCCAGAAACGTCACCAATTCCTTCTCTCCAGAGATGCTGCCTGTCCCGCTGAATGACTCCAGAATTTTGTGCTATCTTCGGTTTAAACCAGCATCTGCTGTTCCTTCCTCCACAGATAAGTCTGTTCACTCTAATCGGACAAAGTGAAACCCTCGATGAAAAATATCTCAGTCACATTTTCCTGGAGAACCACCTCCCCAGAGCTTTGGAATATTTCTGGGCATGTTCCCACTCAAGGCAAGAGGAACATTCTAGTGGATCTTCGAGTAAAAGAAAGCAAGTTTAGATTCGACTATCTGAAAATCAGAAAATATCGCAAAGGTAATTTCGAACATTCAACTGAGTGATATCACTGACCTATTTAAGTAATCTGATGATATACAAATCAACACCGCTTAATATAGTTATAAAAATAACTGGTTTGTTCACTTACCAGGAACTCCAATGATTGCAATGATCACGTATAATATTTTCTCGACATTGGCGTACGTTTCCCACATTTTATACCTGCCCAAAGTTTTGTCCCCGTGTTCTACGGGTAATCTCTGGGAATTAAAGGAGGTACATTTTTCCGAGTGACTTTATACCATTCGCTCGCTCCACCGGGACAACGAGGTTCCAACGATGTCAAAAATAGAGATTTTGCAATTATTCACAAACCGATTGCATCAGCCAGATGGAATACGCCCTGAGACAGATTGTGATTCATGTGAGAATTGTTTGCAATTCTCAGAAGAATAGCGCTCTTGGTGATGCTGAGTGATGGAAATTGGGAGCGGCAACAATGGAGATGTTCTTTCGAATACCAGGTCACACATTTCCAGCTAATCAGTCACAGTATTAAGTATTGAGTGTCGAAGTTTGGAGGTCATGTAGCAGTTGCATAAGATGTTGGTGAGACCGCATTTCGAGTATTGTGTTCAGTTCTGGGCACCGTGTTATAGGAAAGGCGTTGTTAAGGTGGAACGTGTACCGAGAAAAGTTAGGGGATCTTGTCAGGTCTGGAAGGTGTGAGCTTCAGGGAGCGGTTGAGTAGGCTGGGACTACATTCCTTGTAGCGCAGGAGGGCGACGGGTGATCTTATGAAGCTCAATAAAATCATGAGAGGAATATATTTAATACTGACTAGCTAATTTTAATGCTGACTAGCTAATTAAATCATTGCATCGTATGGGAGGCGCATTCCCAATCTCGTTGTACCCATGTACAATGACAATAAAGATATATTTTATTGTATTGTATTGTATTGTATTGTATTCTATTGTATCGGATAGACGCACGAAGTCCCTTGCTCTGAGTCGGTGAATCGAGGACCAGAGGACATTGGTTTAAAGGTGCAGGGGAGAAGAATTGATAGGAATCTGGTGGGTACATTTTTCACCCATAGGGTGGTGGGTGTATGGAACAAGCTGACAGGTGAGGTCGTTCTGGTTGGGACAATCCCAACTTTGAAGAAACGCTTAGACAGGTACGTGGATAGGACAGGTTTGTAGGGATGTAGCCCAAACGCAGGATGGTGAGATTAGTGTGGCTGGTCGATGTTGGGCGTTTTCGGCAATGTTGGGATTTTGCACGCAATTTCACCCAATGGCTCTATGACTCTCTTCATCGTTCGTGTGTTTCCTTCAATCTTTTTTTCGGCTTCGTAATCCCGAAATAATCTGGCCTTCTAGGTGGCCGGTTCCCAGATAGACTATCCGGCATTTGTTCACAGGTTGAGGAATTATTTTAATACCTCCTCAATCCATGCAAAATGCTGGAGTAACTCAGCGGCTCACGAGATATATTTGAAGTAATGTATAGGCTATTTTTCGCATCCTTCTTCAGACTGGACGTTTCTTGTCGGGATCCTTCCTCATCTTCTTAAATGTGTTTAACATATAGCATCAGACTAAACTTTACCCTGCCTTGACACATTAATGTGACCAGTGCTCACGTCTTACCTGGCGAGATGGTATCTATAATGTGAGATAAAATTGAGTTGTCATCGAAATTAGCAGCAGCACATTTCGAACCCTGCTTTGGTAAACAAGTAGATATTTTCGAGGAATGCTTGAGTTAATTCAAAGAGCCCAGCAAATCATGATGACACCTGCGAGGTCACTAAGAAAAGCTTTGCTTTCCCAGAGACATCTGAGACGAGCTTGGAGGCTGACAGGGCACATAACTCGCTATTATGTACCATGGAAGATAGCTAGTTTGGCACATAATCACCCGTTGTTCATTCGAGATTAAAAAATATTATATGAATGAATTAATAAATACATTTATTCGCCATGTATCTACACATACAAGGAATGTGTCCTGGTGCTCCAATCGCAAGTAACAACACGAACATATAGTAAACAATTCAGAATACAGCATAAAACATGAAGAATACTACATTACAGTTTAAACATGTGAGTTAAATAAACCAGTGCAAAAAGAGACTACAGCATTTTGGTTATTGAGTAGAGCTTCAACTCGCGGGGAAAAAAAGCTGTTTTTATGCCTGGCTGCGGCTGCTTTGACAGTCCGGAATCGACTTCCAGAGGGAAGTGCTTCAAAGTGTATGTGGACAGGGTAAGGTTATCATTCAGACTTGTTTAGCGATTCTCTCAATCTTCTCATTCCTTTGATAATCCAGATTATTTTGTGAAGTTTCGCCAGCATATAATTTCTTCCTCCATGTCCAATCTGTTCATGAATATGTCGTAACTGCGATGTTAAAATATGAAAGTCCTTAGAGAGAATAATTGACTGCTGAGCCTCATCAAGCATCGCTAGTTTATTCACGCGACCACCTATTCTCATAAGTCCTTTATCCAGTATCGAATAAAGCCTTATAAATAACTACTTCTTTTAACAGCATGCTCACCAGCTTCTAATGTTGCTAGCTCTTCATTGTAACTTTGTGTTTGACGAAAGAGATAACTATTTTCTGCCTTAAAAATATAACCAGGCCATAAATATTGTCCTCGTTATGATGCTTTAAAGACTCTATTCTTTGTCAACCTTTTGCTTTAGTTTACCAGGAGCCTTTTCAAAGATACCTTTAGCAATCTCCTTTCTTTTCCGAGCCAACAGTAAGAACATTGTCCTCATTTTAAGAAACCAAGCTGCCACAGTCTTCAACTTATTCCATGATGAGAAATGGGTAATTAAATAGTTTGTTGAATCCAATGGATCCTTGATAATGGCGTTCACTGAGTTGTCTTGCTTCATCTCCGGATCATTAGCAGAGATTTCAGATTCCAGGTTAAGCTTTGGCCATTCTCTGTCTGGCTTACAGAGAAACTCTGGTCCATTGATCCATCCCACACTGCTTAAGAAGCGGTCTGCTTTTAATCCTCTGGAGGCTTCATCCGCAGTATTTTCCTTGGTATTATCATTTTTCCGCTGTGATACATTAGTAGCATCCCATACAAAAGATATCCCGTTTGCCAGAAATGTTTGAAATCGTTTGTCTTCATTGTTGATGTACTTCAGCACTGGCATGCTATCAGTCCAGAAGAGAGATTCCTCCAGCTCAAGCTGCAGTTCTTTTTGCAGCATTACGTCAATTCTGACAGCTAATACTGCGGCTGCAAGCTCCATTCTGGGAATCGTCATTTGCTTCAATGGTGCCACTCTGGCCTTTCCCATTAAGAATGCAGCATGTACTCCATTGGTATCATTTTCCAGTCTCAGATATGAAACAGTACCGTAACCACTTTTACTTTCGTCAGAAAAGTGATGCCGCTGTGTATATTTGATTTGACCAAACTTTGTAGGCTACATACACCGGTTCACTCTGAACTACGAGATCTTGTCGAAATCTGCTAACCTCGCTGGGAGGAGATTTGCTTTATACTCACATCCCTTCCAAGTTTCTTCTTCCAGAGATCGTGCAAAATTAACTTGGCTGGTAGTGAAAATGGTGCAAGAAATCTCAAAGGGTCGTAAACAGAACAAATCACAGATAGGATACACCGTCTTGTACATGGTCGCTCCTGAATCGAGATACTGAACTCGAACACATCTGTTTCAACACACAGGTGCAATCCCAGTGCTCTCTCCATAGGCAGATTGTATTTGTCCATATCCAACCCCCGGGTCTCCTTGGCTCTGGTATCTAGTGGAATGGTATCCAATACAGCACGGTTTTTGCTGATCCATTTCGATAGCATGCATCTCCCCTTATTGCAGAGGGAAGTCATATGTTTTACACAGGATCCCCCCAGGGTTGCGTCCTTAGCCCCCTAATGTACTCCTTGTACACACATGACTGTGTGACCAGGTTCAGCTCAAACTCCATCATCAAGTTTGCTGACGACACTGTGGTGGTGGGCCGGATCTCCAACAACGTTGAGAAGGCCTACCGGGAGGAGGTGGCTGATCTGGCACTCTGGTGTCAGGACAATAGCCTCCTCTTGAATGTCAAAAAAACTAAGGAGCTGTTTGTGGACTTTAGAAGGGCTCAACACCCAAGGACGTACACGCCACTGGAAATAAATGTGTCTACTGTAGTGGCCTGGCGGAGGCCAGAGAAAAGGCAAGACGCCAGGCAGTGTTTAATAGATTCTTTATTAGGCTGTGAGCTGGTGCCCACAGCGTAGTTCTCCAAGGGATGATCCACGCCTTCCCTTGGTCTGGCTTTTAACTCCTTTCACCTGTCCGTCACGTAACGAGGGGGCTGACCCGAGGAGTGGCCTGATCCGCCACAGGACCCCCCCCCAAGAACCGGAGGTACAAAACGGACAGGAGGGCGCACGAGGCGACCAGCCCGGGTGCGCACCATGACCGGCGCAGGGACCGGCGACTGACCGACAGGTGGAGGGGTCGTAGCAGACACTGGAGGGGGTAGCTTGGACGGGGGGCGACCGCGCGGGCGGGGCTGTGCAACCGGCACCGGCCGATCAATGTCCACGTGTGCCGGCTTCAGCCGTGCGATCGAAACAGTCTCTCTGCGACCCCCCATGTCCAGAACGAATGTGGCCGAGCCGTGTTGTAGGACCCGGAAGGGGCCCTTGTACGGCCGCTGGAGAAGTGATCGGTGTGCGTCCCTGCGCAGGAACACAAACTGGCAGTCCTCCAGAGCGGCAGGGACGTGTGGCTGGAATGTCCCATGACGTGATGTGGGCACAGGTGCCAGCCTGCCCACCGTCTGCCGAAGACGTTGCAGGGCGTCAGAAGGCTGCTCCACTCGACTGTCCGCTGGTGGTCGGCCCAAGCAGCACCACCTCCAATACCGCTGGAGACCACCGGAGGTCGCTGGTGGGCATCCCAGTCTGCACCACCACCGGACACCAGCAAAAGCTGGTGCTATTATCACCGTCGTTGGGGACCGAACGCCAAGCAATGTCGCCTATCCTGTGCCTTTCCGGGAAACGCGAGGGCCGGCCGTCAGTGATCCCTTCGGCGGCCGGCCAGATCCATCGCGTGTTCGCTCGGGATCGCCGCACCGGGGGTCGGTTCCTCGTCGACACTGGAGCGGAGGTGAGCGTCCTACCTCCTTCCACCGCCGATATCCATACGGGCAAACACGGCCCCCTCCTCACTGCGGCGAACGGTAGCCCCATCAACACTTACGGGGTCTGCCAGCTCGCCCTTAACTTCGGCGACAGCTGGTTCACGTGGCAGTTCATCATTGCCGATGTTTCCCAGCCGCTGCTGGGCGCCGACTTCCTGCGGGCGCATTCCATGCTCGTGGATGTCGGGCGGCAGCGCCTGGTGCACTCCAGCACGCTGAGGCCGGTCTCCCCCAACGTCGGACAGCTGTCGTCCGTGGATGCGACGTACGCGCGCATCCTGGCGGACTTCCCGGACATTGTGGAAACCCACTTCTCCTCCTCCACTCCC
>NC_135991.1:3018931-3069894 GCF_053455715.1 Rhinoraja longicauda
GTTCACACTCGTTCTAATCAAGAATCTTTCTGTCTTGTCTTAAAAAATATCCAAACTTGGCCCCCACAGCCCTCTGTCGCAATGTGTTCCACAGATTAACTACCCTCTGACAAAAGAAGTTTCTCCTTACCTCCTTTCTAAAAGAGCGCCCTTTAATTCTGAAGCTGTGACGTCGAGTCCTAGACCCTCCCACATCCACTATACAAGCCTATCACTATTCTATTTGGTTCAATGAGGTATCCTCTCATTCTTCTACACTCCAACGAGTACAGGTCCAGGACCGACAAACGCTCATCATTAATCATTCCTGGGGTAATTCCTGTAAACCCTCTCTAGAGCCACCACATCCTTCCTCAGATATGTTGCCCAAAATTGCTCGCAAATTTCCATTTGCAGCCTTACCAGCGCCTTATGGAGCCTCAGCATTACATCCCTGTTTTTTTTTGTGCATACGAGCCAGAACCAGGAGCCACAGTCTTAGAATAAAGGGGAGGTCATTTAAAGCTGAGGTGAGAAAAAACTTTTTCACCCAGAGAGTTGTGAATTTGTGGAATTCTCTGCCACAGAGGGCAGTGGAAGCCAAATCACTGGATGGATTTAAGAGATAGTTAGATATACCTCTAGGGGCTAGTGGAATCAAGGGACATGGGGAGAAGGCAGGCACGGGTTATTGATTGGGGACGATCAGCCATGATCATAATGAATGGCGTTGCTGGCTCGAAGCGCCGATTGGCCTCCTCCTCCTATTTTCTATGTTTCTATGAGACCTCCTGAAATCAATGAAAACATTCAGTTTGCTTTCTTTACTACGAGTTTCTTTACTGCGAATCCAGCACCACCTGTCACGAATCCCTTTGCACGTCAGATTTCTGGATTCCCTCCCCATTTAGAAAAATAGTATTTATTCCTACGATCAAAATGCGTGAGTCCACACTTTGCTACACGATATTCCATCGTCCACCACAGGGTCAGCTAGCAGAGAAACAGGCCCTTCGGCTGAAGCTGCCCATGCCAAACGAGATGACCTATTCATGTGCCTGACCAAATAACTTTTAAATATGTCTCCTGTCAGAACTACTGTACAACTTATCGCACCCTTCCAAAATACATATCGCTCTGTGTGTGAAAAAAATGCCTCTCGGTTAACTCTTGCCATTCTCACAGTAAACCTGCGTCATCTGGTTTTCCATACTTTGGGTGAAATATTCTGTGCATTCACACTATCTATTTTCCTTATGATCTTTTGCACAACTCTACACGGTGGCATCTTAGGGCCATGCGCCCCAAAGCAATAAGGTCATAGCCACCCCAACCTAAAGCTCGGGCCCTCAAGTCCTGGCAACACCCTCGCAAACGGGATGATTTGATGGATAAAGTGCTTTATCCTGTGAAGACAATCGAACAGCTGGATGTACTAAACATGGATTTCTCGTAGGGACACGATGTAGTGGCATTTCAAAATGTTACATCGGAATATAAAGGATTATGGTTAAGAAAAAAAATCTTGGTTGGAAGATTGGGTCCTCAACAGAGAAAAGCGTATTGTATTTTACCTAATGACAGCCTGTCCATTGGGCATTGGTGATGGTCCACATTATTTGAAGTCCAATTGTTTATTTACACGTGATAACTGTAAGCTTGCATTTGATGTAAAACTAATAAGTGTTGCCATGTCACAGGGAAGATATCATGTCAATAAATCTGCTGAATATTATAGAAACATAGAAACATAGAAAATAGGTGCAGGAGTAGGCCATTCGGCCCTTCGAGCCTGCACCGCCATTCAATATGATCATGGCTGATCATCCAACTCAGTGTCCCGTACCTGCCTTCTCTCCATACCCCCCTGATCCCTTTAGCCACAAGGGCCACATCTAACTCCCTCTTAAATATAGTCAATGAACTGGCCTCAACTACCTTCTGTGGCAGAGAATTCCACAGATTCACCACACTCTGTGTGAAAAAAACGTTGTTATCTCGGTCCTAAAAGACTTCCCCCTTATCCTTAAACTGTGACCCCTTGTTCTGGACTTCCCAACATTGGGAACAATCTTCCTGCATCTAGCCTGTCCAACCCCTTAAGAATTTTGTAAGTTTCTATAAGATCCCCCCTCAATCTTCTAAATTCCAGCGAGTACAAGCCGAGTCTATCCAATCTTTCTTCATGTGAAAGTCCTGCCATCCCAGGAATCAATCTGGCGAACCTTCTCTCTACTCCCTCTATGGCAAGAATGTCTTTCGTCAGATTAGGAGACCAAAACTGTACACAATACTCCATATGTGGTCTCACCAATGCCCTGTACAAATGCAGCAGAACCCCCCTGCTCCTATACTCAAATCCCCTCGCTATGAATGCCAACATACCATTCGCTTTCTTCACTGCCTGCTGCACCTGCATGCCTACTTTCAACGACTGGTGTACCACGACACCCAGGTCTCGTTGCATCTCCCCTTGTCCTAATCGGCCACCATTCAGATAATAGTCTTCTTTCCTGTTCTTTTTTTTAAATTTAATTTTATTTAAATTTTAACAAAGCACATACATGTTACAACTCATAGTACCCAATGATACCTACATTGTAAACGGTGAACGGTGTTTAACTTTACTTCATCCCAGTGTCGTAATCAAGAGTCTCCCGAAAAAGAGCACCATTCGAGACAACAAACTCATATAACTGCAGCAGGGATTTCTGTGCTATTTTGTGCTCTACCCTATGTCTGGCTTTACTCAGATAGCCATAGACACAAAATAAAACAGCTCGTCGATCAGTGGTGAGTCTATGGAACAAGTCGGTACCAGTGCGCAGCGTGAAACATTCTGAGAAAGCCAAGGTATTTCAAAGATTCAGAAGCTCCGACAGCATTTTTTTTATATTCTCGTGACGCAGTGGTTACTTGTGGAGTTAAAATAAATCATTGTTGATCAGTGTCTCTGTAAGCTTTCATCTTTGTCTTTCCCCATAGTTAAGGTAACAGTACGTTTCTTGTTGTTTTCAAAATCTCCCCCCATATGTCTAACAAATAGATACCATTGATGTCACCTGATTGTACCTGTAAGCAGATTTGACGGGGTCTACTTGTTAACAAAAGGCGTTCATTAAATTTTCGGAAACTGGCCTGCTAAACACAGTTACAAAGTGCAGCTGCAATGACAAGGTCGCAACGGATAAGCAGCTAGACAGAATTGCAAACACTATCCCCTTCAATGAATAACGTCGACGTTTTTTCAGGAGAATGTATTAGATTTACCTATTTTAATTAAGCAGTGCTGTGAAGGCTAAATATATTGACCATCTATTTATTAACGTCCTAACAATCTATGCTGATCATTTCCCCGTCATGCTTTTGCACTATGTGAGCTCTTGGGTTAACCAGATTATAACCTGCTCATATTCCTTATAATTTTCAAAATTCCCAACAACAGTAACAGTAACATATGCAATTGGTCATGCGTAGCGATAGAGCTAATGCCTTACCGCTCCAGAGATCCACGTTCGATCCTGACTACGGGTGCTTGTCTGTACGGAATCTGTACGCGCTCCCCGAGACCGCGTGAGTTTTCTCCGAGATCTTCGGTTTCCTCCCTCACTCCAAAGACGTACAGGTTTGGAGGTTAATTGGCTCGATATAAGTGTAAATTGTCCCTAGTGTAGAGTCGTGCTAATGTGCGGGGTTCACGGGTCGTTGCGCAGTCGATGGACCCAAGGGCCTGTTTCCATGCTGAATCTCTAAAATAACCTAAATTAGATGGTGTGTGTACCGTGGCTTGCTGGGGCGTGGCTAATTGCCATGAGGGGAACTTGATGTCGGAAATTCTGAGAATTATAAGATAATTGGTAGTGTTCCTTACATGGTTAATATAAGAGATTATGCCATGTGGAATCGTGATTGGGAAAAAGGGCAACATACGGACGAGGACTTAAAGGTCACCTTAGGAGAAGCAATGGATAGATTTGGCAAGTGCTTATATTGCAAGGCGTAGCATGCTGGTGTAAATATTAACATAGGCGTTTGTCCGAAAGATAGACAAAACATGCTGGAGTAACTCAGCGGGACAGACAGCAGCTTTGGAGAGAAGTAATGGTGACGTTTCAGGTCGAGACCCTTCTTCAGACTAGTTAGGGATAAAGCAAACGAGAGATATAGACGATGATTTAGAGAGATAAAGAACAATGAATAAAAGATATGTAAAAATAGTAACGATGATAAAGGAAACAAGCCACTGTTAGCTGTTGGGAGAAAACGAGAAGCTGGTGCGGCCTAGTTGGGGGGTTAGAGAGAGAGGGGATGCCGGAGTTACTTGAACTTAGAGAAATTAATATTCATACCACTGGGCTGTAAGCTGCCCAAGCGAAATATGATATGTTGTTGCTCCAATTTGCGTTTAGCCTCACTCTGAAAATGGAGGAGAGCTAGGACAAAGATCTGTGGGGGAATTGGAAGGAGAATTAAAGTGTTTAGCAACCGGGAGATCAGGTAAGTTCAGACGGACTCAGCAAAAGTGTTCAACGAAACGATCGCCCAATCTGCGTTTGGTTTCAGCCAAATGGTATGAACATTGATTTCTCTAACTTCAAGTCGCCCCTCTCTCTCAATCCCTCTCCCACCAAAGTCGCACCAGCTTCTCGTTTTCACGCAACAAACAGCAACAAACAGTTTCCTTTCTCATCGTGACTCTTTCGCATACCTTGCATGTATTGTTCTTTATCTCTCCGCATCATCGTCTATATCTCTCGTTTTCCTCATCCCAAACTAGTCTGAAGAAAGGTCTCGACCTGAAACACCACCCATTCCTTCTCTCCAGAGATGCTGCCTGCCCTGTTGAGTTACTCCAGCGTTTTGTGTCTATAGTTGGTTTAAACCTGAATCTTCAGTTCCTTCAGCACGCGTGGGAGAATGGTTTTCAGACCCGTGTTATCAAATTCTCTATGAAGTCAGACAGAAAGAACTGCAGATGATTGTTTTCAAATTGGAGTAACTGAACAGGTCCGAGAAGATCTCTGAATAAGAGGGATAGGTGATGTTTCAGGTTGGGACCCTTCCTCGGACTCGCAACAAAGGACGTCAACTATGTGATATCCCAGAACAAGCTGGAATGTCACATTTTTTAGAACACTATTCCCGATAAGGGTGACACAGCGGTAGAGGTGCTGCGTTCCAGCGCTTGCAGCACCGGAGACCCCGGTTTGATTTCGACTACGGGTGCTGTCTCTATGTAGTTTATAAATTCTCCGCGTGACCGCGTAAGTTTTCTCCGAGATAATCGGTTTCCTCCCACACTCAAAAGACATACCGGTTTACAGGTTAATTGGCTTTGTATAAATGTAAACTGTCCATAGTGTCTGTACGTTAATGTTAATGATCAGGTATCGCTGGTTGGTGCAGTTTCAGCAGGCCGAAGGGCCTGTTTCCGTGCTGTAACCCGAAACTAAAGTAAACTATTATTCAGAATAATGGCACAATTTCGTTAAGATGAAATAATTGTGTGCGTGATATGGTTCACCCGTGAACCTGCGGACTTCTCCCCCACGAAAGCAGGTTAGTAGAATTAATTCATTTCATGATTAGTGCGGGTGTCAGAGGTAATGAGGAGAAGGCAGGAGAATGGGGTGAAGAGGAGGGAGTGATAGCCACGATTATATTGCTTGACTAGAACAATTGGAGCCGTTGGGCCCAAGCCTTCCCTGCTATGGTGCAGCACACTCTCCCCGCCCTTCCCTTCCCCTCTCCCCCTCTCCCCCTCCCTCCCTCCTACCTACCCCCTCACTTTTCCCCCTCCGCTCCCCCTCCCTCCTCCCTCCACAAACCCACCTCCCCTTCCCCCGTTTCCCCTCCCCCGCTTCCCCTCCCTCCCACTCCATCCCCCTCAACCGCCCTTATCCTGCCTCCTTCTCCACCCCCTCCCTCCGTAGGAGTTAGATTAAAACTTTTAAATGTGAATAACTTAAAAAATATAACACCGATTTCAATGAAACTTCTTCCATTAACATCAAATGGACGACGATGTATAAGGTGGGCAAAATTGTCGCGCTATCGTGTACCGTTTGGCTGTAGTTCAGGAAAAAACAAACGAGAGTTATAGTAAATAGATTACGCGTAATCGTTTCCTCCACTGAGAACGAGCTTCTGTGGCTCAGGTGGTCAGAGCGTCCAACCCTTCCTTCTTGTTTTTGCCGTAAATCACATGTTAATTGCTGCGATCGAATCATTAAGGAAATTATTGAAGCACTGATGTATCCCGCTTTAAAAGTTGGAAACTAGATAGGACGCAAATATTCGCTGTTTACTGGCTGAAATATTTCGTGCTGGAACAGCCGTGCCTATCAAAAATTGGATTAATTTCAGATTTTCAGGATCAACATTTCAAAGCAAATAAAGGCCCATCTGAACAATGATGTGAAAAATATGAACTATCCAGTCCATGTGCTCCAGGTTACCTGTCCACATACACACATTGCAGCTTCCCAAACCCCTTCTTCTTATTAATAGCGATTGCAGTCCCTGCGCCCCCTGACACTCCTAAATTTCTGGCATGCTTCCACTGCGAAAACTCAAACACAAAAAACTTATATAGTTGGTCCGCCATTTCTATGATCCACATTACTGCTTCTCCAAAACTGCAAGAAATTGCAGCGAACTGTGGACGCAGCCCACACAATCACGCAAAAACAATCTCCATTCTATTGACTCCATTTACACCTCACGCTGCCTCGGCAAAGCCAGCAGCATAATCAAGGATAAGTCGCACCCTGGCCACACCTTTTTCTCACCTCTCCCATCAGTCGAAAGGTATAGGTGTGAAAACGCATACCGGCAGATTCAGGGACTGTTTCTTCCAAGCTGCATGCTGTCAGGCATTTTCTAATCCTTGACATTTCCGCCAACCTTTAGAATATTCCACGCCTTGCCTTTGGCTTTATTCTGCCGCGCGTTCGATCCGGACTACGGGTGCTGTATGACGTTAGTTTGCACGATCTCCCCTTGAACGCATGGGTTTTCTCCGGGATATTTGTTTCCCTCCCACACTCTAAAAACGTACAGTTTTATCGGTTAATTGGCTTGGTATAAACGTGAATTCTCCATAGTGTGTGTGAAGTGTCAATGTGCCGGGATCGGTGATCGGTGTGTACTCGGTGGACCGAACGGGGTGGCCCAAACGGCCTATTATCGCGCTGTCTCTAAACGAAACTAAGCTAAATAAAGCCCCGAAACAAATCTGATTCATTACAAAACACAAAATCCAGAATGTAGACACAAAATTCTGGAGTAACACAGCGGGTCGGGCAGCATCTTGGGAGAGAAGGAATGGGAAAGAAGGAAAGGAATACAAATTCCAGAATTGTCTTTTATCTCGTGGGCTCGACCACCAGCTGCACTAAAGCGCCACATCTAGGACATTCTACAAATAATTTCACTTGGTATCCAGTACCAACCTGATGTCCCTGCATGTTGAAATCTCCCTGGTCCACTGTAACATTAACTTTCCTACATGCTATTTGGATCTTCCGATGTTATCTGTACCGGACATCCTGGCCATCAAGGTCTTCTTCCCCTTACATTTTTTAACTCGACCCTCAAGGCTTCTACCTCTCTGGATTATTGTGGTTCCTTGCTAAGAATTCGCTTTCGCTTCTGAACAAATGATTCACCCACTGCCTGTCTTTTGGATTGCATGCATATGTTTGGTTGTTTAGGTCCCAGCTCTGTTCCTCTTTCAGCCACGACTCTGTGATGGCCACAGCGTCGCAGCCGCCAAACTATCGCCATTTGTGACTTTCAAATATAAGGACGTGCATTCAAATATAAAACCCTCAGTTCTGTATTCACCGCTCCTCGGAAATTGATCTCCATGTTGCCTGACTCTTATCCCTTTCTAAACTTCTGTCCTGCTTTTAATCCGGGGGAGGTTATTATCCTATTCTTCACTCTCCTTTCCTTTAGATGTGTCCATACAATTTCAATCTGATGAACAGCAGAACAACGGCCGCACAGGATAGTGTAGTGTACGGTCGGTGAGGACTCGGTGGCGCTGGTCCCGCGCTGTATGGTTACACTGTACAACTACTTTCCAATTTAAATATCAGAGATAATAATGAGGTAACTCGGAACGTAACAATTCTCACACCCTGACAGCGACATAAAACTCATCGTGTGTGATCAAATATAGTTAAAAGGGGCTGGACTGTGGCGTAGCAGTAGAGCTACTGTCCTACTGCGCCAGAGACCTGGTTTCGATTCTGACTACGTGTGTTTGTCTGTACGTAATTTGTACATCCTCCCTGTGACCTACGTGGTGTTTTCTCCGAGATTTTCAGTTTCCTCCCACACTCCAAAAACGTCCAGGTTTGCAGGTTCATTGGCTTGCTCTAAAGGTAAAATTGTCCATAGCGTATGCAGGGTAGTGTAATGTGCAGGCATCGCCGGTCGGTGCAGACTCAGTGAGCCGCATGGCCCGTTTCTCTAAACTAAACTATTGTCCATAGCGTATGCAGGGTAGTGTAATGTGCAGGCATCGCCGGTCGGTGCAGACTCAGTGAGCCGCATGGCCCGTTTCTCTAAACTAAACTTTACCAAATTAAACTAAACTAAACTAAACTAAACTAAACTAAACTAAACTAAACTAAACTAAACCAAACTAAACTAAACTAAACTAAACTAAACTAAACTAAACTAAACTAAACTAAACTAAACTAAACTAAACTAAACTAAACTAAACTAAACTAAACTAAACTAAACTAAACTAAACTAAACTAAACTAAACTAAACTAAACTAAACTAAACTAAACTAAACTAAACTAAACTAAACTAAACTAAACTAAACTAAACTAAACTGTCGATAGAAGAATGAAATAACGAAATCTCCATCATCTCGTATTCGCTGATATAGGCTGTTCATGGGTATACGGGGGTCAGTGCTTTGATACCTTCCTGGGATGAGAGGGTACATGAATCACAGAAGAGAGCTCTCGGCTGGCTCGCCAGCCATCCGCAGAGCGTCGGACAACGCGCCGCGCTCATACGCGTCAGGAGTCTCCCGGGAAGCGCCGCAGCCCGTTGTTCGAGGACCAGCCCGGTAGGCCCAGCCCATCCGCCGCAGACCGGGGACGCACCCGCCACGGACGGAGGACCATAACCCGCCCGGAAGGCCCGGCTCGCCCGCTACGGATTGAGATCCCCCGGTAACCCACCTGGTGCAGACCGGATGAGGGAGGGAGTGCACGGCTTTGACGGGGAGTGGGCCGTTGGAGGCCCTGCAAGAGCATGGGGCTCGGCTGGACTGGGTGCTGCTCCAAAATGCTGAACATGTGGACTGGACGCGACTTACATCAGTGCAGCAGCGGCGAAGGACACCGCGCCGATCATGCAACGCCGCCAGGCCAACAGACCTTCATGGTCAGATCCTGCACTTACATCTACGACTTGAAAATCGCGCAACCCTGACGATTCTGTATACTGTCTCAGTGTACTATGGCTATAAACATGTACTGTATCTTAGATGCTTATCTAATATGTATCTAAGTGTTTGTGTATGGTGATTCTTGTACTCTTTTGTATACAATAACGAAATTCACTGTAGCTCGGAACATGTGACTAATAAAGTGCCATACCATACCATGGAAGGAGAAGTATAATTATAGAGTCAGTGAGTCATAGAATGATACAGAGTGGAAAATGGCCCTTCGGCCCAACTTGCCCACACCGGCGAACATCCCCCAGCAACAAATGTCTCACCTGCCCGCGTTAGGTCCATATTCCTAGAAACATGTCCTATCCACTTACCAGTCTAATTGTTTCTTAAACGATGGGATAGTCCCTGCCTTACCTACCTCCTCTGGCAGCTTATTCCATACACCCACCAAAATGTGCGGAAAAAACTCCCCCTCAGATTGCATATCATATCATATCATATCATATCATATATATACAGCGCGGAAACAGGCCTTTTCGGCCCACCAAGTCCGCGCCGCCCAGCGACCCCCGCACACTAACACTATTAACACTATCCTACACACACTAGGGACAATTTTTACATTTACCCAGGCAATTTCCCCCTTCACCTTAAACCTATGTCCTCTGGTCCTCGATTCCCCTCCTCTGGCGAAGAGACTCTCTGCTTTTCCACGATCTATTCGTCTCATGATATTATACCGCTCTACAAGGTCACCTCTCATCTTCCTGCGCTCCAAGAAATAGTGTCCCAGCCCACACAATCTCTTCCTAAAGCACGGACCATCTATTCTTGGCAACATGCTCGTAAATCTTCTCTGTATCCTTTCCAACAATACCTCATATTTCATATAACATGGTGCACAGAACTCAACATAGTACTCAAATGCGGCATCACCAACGTCTTATACAAATGTAACATAACCTCATGTGACTGTAGAGCGGATGCCGAGAGGCTATTTCTTCTGGATGTAATTCTAGATGTGGAGAAATAATCTCCCCATATGTACTTGAGAACTTTGGATTTGAATGAACAGGAATTTACTTGCACAAACTGTCAGACATTGGTTTGCGGTTAACTTGATGCGATGAATAATCAATATGACCTCAATATATTGTTAGATACTGATGTAATCATCGGGATTTGGAGCTGGATATTTGGATCCATTTATTGCTGATCTTTTGTTGATTCATTTATTGCTGATCTTTTGAATAATTGTGGGCAACGGACACGCCACCACATTCTTGAGCTGCTCCCTGAACTTGGACTGAGTCACCGCGTATATAAATGTGCTTGTGCAACAATTTAAGTTGAGAAGCATAACCCCAACGACACCCAATGTGTACAGATAAGGATTTTGCACGGATGGGACTGCACCGGAACAGAAATAATACAAGAAATGTACAACGTTCGTCAGCCACAGGAGTATGAAGCTGCCAGATATGGCGAAGAGCAGAACAATAGATCTTCTCCTGCTCTCCATTTCTGGATCACTACAATCCTCCCCCTTGAAGTGCCGCTTCAACCCCTTACGAACTTGGCTGGCCACTAAAATATGTCTAACAGTCAGAGCATTGAGCAACAAGATGATAACGAACAGGAAAAATGGTGTTAACACTGTGGCAAACCAATCAAGTCCCACCCATCCGCGATCATTGAAGTAGCTCGGTTTTCTTACACAAAACAAGGCCACACCGTCAACCACCTCCCGGGATTCCATTGAAAGTAGAACGGCACGTTCTTTAAGCAGATCAGACTGCCGGTGATCGACAACGCCGTCGCCGCTGTGTTCTTGGTGCAGAATCTTGTGCTCAGCCTCCGACAACAAATGGCCACAAAGCGATCGAAGGTGAAGGTGACGGTGAACCAGACGGAGCAGTCAGTGGCAGCACGGACCAAGGCATAGATAGCGCTGCACACTGGGGTGATGTTGAGAAAACTCCACGGGAAATAATAAAACGAGATTCTCCTCAGAAGCACTTGGGTGATAATGTTCAGTAGATCCACCGCTGCCATGGCCACCAGGTAGAGAGTGGTGCAGGTGGAGAGACCGCACTTTCCCCGCGACAGGATCACCATTGCCATAAATTCACTATGGAACGAGAGAGGAAAACGAGACGGAAAATTAATAAGCAACCATTCTACCTATTGAACGCACATGGGAATACAGAAAGAATACGAAAATATTCCAGTAGTGGCCAAATATATGGAGCCTCCCGCCTATCCACCATTCATTCGGGTCCTGTCTAATCTCTGCCGTGCGAGTCTCCAAGCCCATAATAACCCAATCAGAGCATCATAGAGTCATGGAGTGATACAGCGTGTAAAGAGGCCCTTCGGCCCAACTTACCCACACCACCCAACATATAGCAGCTATACTAGTTCCATCTGCCTGTGTTGGGTCCATATCTATCCAAACCTCACCTATCGATATACGTGCCTAACTGTTTCTTAAACGCTTAGATAGACACACCCTCAACTACCTCGTATGGCAGCTTGACCCACCACACTTTGAGTGAAAACCTTACACCAGATTCCTGTTAAATCTTATCCCCGTCACCTTGAGCGTATCTCTTCGGGTCCTCGATTCTTTTAGTCAGGGCAAGAGACTGTGCGTCCACACGATATATTCCTATCATGATTTTCTACAACTCTATAAGATAACCGTTCATCCTCCTGCGCTCCAAGGAATAGAGTGCAATCCCAGACTACTCAACGTCTCCCTTTTGCTCAGACCCTCCAGTCCTGGCAACATCCTCGCAAAGCAATCCTCGTAAACTCGGCAATTATTCAAATGATCGACCTCCTCTTTAAACGCTTTTCCTGCTCCGGCCGGGCAACTACAGGGAGCAAATATTCACAGAGTTTCAACACTACCAGCGAGAATCTTCCCTTCAGTTTTAAAAAGGCGAACATCCACTTGCTCCTTCGCTCTGGATACGCCCATTGCTGGGATGGGGGGCGTGTACATCTACCGCGTGTTCCAATTAAATCTCCCTCAGTCTTTCGAACTAGAAAGAATGTAGTTGTAGTTGCATTACCCGTGAGTGATACGACATCCGTCTTCAACACGGAACAACCCGGAATCTACTCGACCACCAATGCTAATAACATTTATTTCGCTTCCTCTTGAACACGTAATTCCCCATATTAATTTCCATTGGACACCGTTTTGCCCACTTATTAATTCTTTCTATATCATACTGAAATCTCACAATATCCATATAATACCAATATCGTGTCATAAAATCATAAGATCGGAGCATAATTGGGCCATTCGGTCCATCAATTCCACTCTGCCATGCAATCATGGCTGATATACCTCTCCCTCCGAACCCCATTCTCCTGCCTTCTCCCCATAACCTCTGACACCTGTACTAATCAATAATCTTTCTATCTCTGTCTCAAAATTATCCATTTACTTGGCCTCTTTATCCTTCTGTGGCAAAGAATTCCACAAATTCACCACTCTATGACTAAATACATTCCTCTGCATCTCCTACCTAAAAGAACGCCCTTAAATTCTGAGGCAATACTTCTAGTCCTAGACTCGCTCTGGTGCGAACATCCTCCCCACATCCATTCTATCGAAGCCTTTCACTATTCTGTCATTAGCAAACATAGATGGTTTACACATTTCCAACTCCTTAGTTTAATTTTGGTGGAAGTAGGTCATTAGGACGTAAGACAAGAAGGTATGGGAACAGAATTAGAACATTCAGCCGGGTCTACTCTGTTAAGCTAATGGAATGTTGGCCTTCATAACAAGAGGATTTCAATATAGGAGTAAAGAGCTTCTTCAGCAGTTGTATAGTGCCCTGGTAAGACCACATCAGGAGTATTGTGTACAGTTTTGGTCTCCTAATTTGAGGAAAAACACCCGTGTAGTTGAGGCAGTGCAGCGTAAGTTCACGAGATTGATCCCTGGGATGGCGGGACTGTCATATGAGGAAAGATTGAAAAGACTAGGCTTGTATTCACTGGAGTATAGAAGGATGAGAGGGGATCTTATAGAAACATATAAAATTATAAAAGGACTAGACAAGCTAGATGCAGGGAAAAAATGTTCCCAAAGTTGGGCGAGTCCAGAACCAGGGGACACAGTCTTAGAATAAAGGGGAGGCCATTTAAAACTGATGCGAGAAAAACTTTTTCACCTAGAGAGTTGTGAATTTATGGAATTCTCTCCCACAGAGGGCAGTGGAGGCCAAATCACTGGATCGATTTAACAGAGAGTTAGATAGAGCTCTTGGGGTAGTGGAATCGATGGATATGGGGAGAAGGCAGGCACGGGTTAATGATTGGGGACGAACAGCCATGATCACAATGAATGGCGGTGCTGGCTCGAAGGGCCGAATGGCCTCCTCCTTCATCTATTCTCTATGTTTCTATGTTTCTATGTTATGCTGTCGTGGCTCATCTATGTTTCCGTCCCAACGCCATTTTCCTGCTTTCTTCTAATTACGTTTGCCGGCTTTCTTAATCAAGATCCTATCCATCTCCACCTGAAAAGATCCTAAATCAGCCTCCACTTTCGACTGCGGCAATGAAATCTACAGATGCACCATCCTCCGCAAAATAATTTCTTGCTCACTAATTCTGTGGCTGTGCCTCTGGTTCTGGACATATCCAGCAGTCAGAAATATCCTTTCGACGTCCATTCTGTCTCAGCATTTCATTGTCAGGAAGGTATCAATGCGACCCCCCTTATCCTTCTGTACCAGCCACTATAGCCGCAAAGCGTTCAAACGTTCTTCATCCGTTATGGCCTTCCACCAAGCATAATTCTCGTAACCTCCACTGGACCTTCTCCAAAGCTAGCATATCGTTCCGCAGATATGAGATCGAAAGCTGCTCACAATATTCCCAATGTGTCGTCACCAGCGCATTTTCAAGCATCAGAATTATACCCTTCCTTACGGAGGGCAAACTAACCTTTACCTGTTACATTGTTCTTGCATGCTCAAAGGTCCATGTAGTTCCGTACCCCCCCCCCCCCCCCCCCCGTGCGTGGACGGACTATCGGTATCCTGAGCCTTTCATGTGTCATCGTGTGAAACGCGGAGCCTGTTGGCGGGAGGTGGGGCAGTGGTTGGATTTCTGACCGATACCGCCATGCGTTCTGACCACATCGATCATATCTTTGCCTCCGCAGATGCTGCTCGATCATTTCTTGTCGAGCAACTGTCCCTATTTAGCCGGGAAACGAAGAGGGAAAGGCACCGCACATTTAGGAGCCGCAATCAACTGAAATCTGCAGCTACGCCAACTATTACCAGTAGTCTGACACAAGGGGGCCTCTTTCAGGATTTTGATCACAAGCAGTGTTAACGTACACAGACAACGTCACGGCATGTATCTGTTGGTGTCACGTGACATACACGGTTAACTCAGTGCCTCAGTTCTATTCCGCAGCAGAAGACGACACCAATAATGCATGACATCTGTGAAGTGGTTCCGTGTGTCAGTACTCCAGACACCGTGCAATTATGAGCAACCATTCTCACCGTCCACGAGCAAAATCATAAGCTCAGAAGGTCATAAGTGAAGGGAGTAGAATTAGGCCATTCGGCCCCTCAAGTCTCCGCCATTCAATCATGCCTGCTCTATCTCTCCCTCCTAACCCCAGTCTCCTCCCTTCTCCACATCACTTGTACTAATCAAGAAATCAACGGATCAACGACAAAGTAGCGAGCATCAATTGCTATTTTTAACCTGTGCGGCTGACGATTCTAAACATAAGAAGCTTAAGACGGAGTGAGTTAATTAAAGTAAACATGAAATGTTGCAACACTGAAAATCGTAAAACTCACGAACTAACATCATTGCTGTAAGGTTATTTCTGATCTCGTTAGCATCGTTGACTATAGAATGCCAATAATAAGCAATTTCAGTGGAATTCCGAGGCAAACTGTGATACAGGCATGTGGAATTATAGAGTTTGTTCACTAACCTGGAACACCGATAAGGGCAATGATGATGTACCACACTTTCGCCACTCCGCTTACTGCTAAATGCATTCTTGGGGCGACGAGCTGTTCTTCCGTGCCACCGTCACCGTCTGGAATCCAAGAAAGACGATGCGCTACAGAGATACAAGTATATATGTACATTTGGAATTTCCCAGGGACATTGATTATATTGCAGCTACATTGATAATGATGTTCGTCAGATTTGAGTCAAGGGATAACGTCACACCAATGATATAGATAGGGGAGGGGGCGGTAATGGCTGTGATGCGCTAAACGTCGCATCAGAATTAAATCAATATCTGAAACTGCAGATAAGGAGAATATCGTACTGTATCGTCCAACAATGTTGTGCCTTTGCAAGCACAGTCCCAATTTTCCACGCCTCGCTTTTTCATTTACTGGCCTAATTTGCAAGACCCTTTCCAATTAATATAGAATTGACATCACGGCGCCTAAGCTTCGAGATCATTGCTTCCGTGCTGCAGGAAGTGTCAGACAACTGTTTAAGAGTCACTCCGCATTGACCTTTTTCTTGAGCCAGTGAATTGAGAATGATCAGTTCCAAATAAAACCCCGAGAAGAGAGAGGGATTCATGGTGTTTTACAACACGGTAGCACGTTTTCTGCCCATCTGGCATCAATTCACCAAGTACAAGATAGACAAACAAAATGTCTATTTTCACCAAGTACAAGATAGACTAAAAAATGCTGGAGTGTTTCAGCGGGACAGGCAGCATCTCTGGTAAAAGGAATGGGTGACGATCCGTGTCGAGACCCTTCTTCAGACTGAATCGGGGAAAGGGAGATACAGAGATAAGGAAATGTGAGGTGTAAAAACGAGACAAAAGGGATGGAGTTCAAGGGAAATGTAGAATAGATCATTGTTAGCAAGGAGAAGGTAACAACAACGGAAACAGTGATAATATGTAAACGAGAACAGTCAGACTAGTCAGAGAACTGGGAAGGGAGGAGGGATAGAGAGAGCGGGAAAGCAAAGGCTACTTGGTTAGAGAAGTTAAGACCAAATTTACATTGTGCATTAGTTACATTTGCCTTCATTTAACCCACTGTCGTCGATAACGTTGCGAATATATTAAATATATTTTATAAATTGAAATAGTATCCGCCAATATCGCTTCATCCTGAAACTCATTCCATATACGAACAACTAACCAAATGAACAAGGAGCAGATGAACACTCTCTTAAATCTCCCACTTTAAGCCTCCGTGTACAGTTTACGCACATTCTACCCCAGAAAAAAAGACTGCGAGCGTTCAAAAGGGCAGTACAGCAGTGCAGCTGGTGCAGTTGCCGCCCCCCTTAATTGCCAGTGACCCCTGTTTAATCGTGACCTCGCCAGCTGTCAGAGTGAAGTTTCCACGATCTCAACGTCACCATGGGGGATTACTTTGGGTTCTTCGTCGCCCTCACATACCGCAAAGATGAGCCATCCGTGAGTCACTGCGCCAGGAACAAGAGGGCTCGCTTCGGCTCACCGAGACTGCAAACGACCTGCGATCCACGCACATTAACATTATCCGACATACGCTTGGGATAAATTAGAGTTATACCAAGCCGAGTAATCTATAAACCGGTACGTCTTTGGAGTGTGGAAGGAAATCGAAGATCTCGGAAAAATCCCAATCCTAATTCAAAACAGACAGTACCCGTAGGCGGGATCGAACCCCGGACTCCGGCGCTGCAAGTGCTGCAAGGCAGTAACTCTACCGCTGCACCACCGTGCTTGTATTATGATGTGCGTTTATTTGTATTATACATATCATTGTAAACAATAGATTACAATTATTTTTGATAAAATAATATACAGAGAGAGATTTGTTAGATAATTGTACTCTTTAACATTGCTCTTTTGGTGTGCAAGAAGGGGATGAAAACGTGGCCGAATATGGAACTAGTATAAACGGGTGATCGTGGGCAGGCGTGGTCTGCTTGTACGAAGGACCCACTTCCAAGCTGTATCAAAGTACTGATATATCAATTCCCTTCTTGATGTTGCGTTCTTCATTAAGGCCACCGATCAACGATTTACATTCCAACGAGATACATTCCCAGTCTGCTCAGACTTTTCACGTGACTCAAGCCCGAAGCCCAGGTAACATAACGGTAAATCTCTTCTCAAAACCTTCCAACATCCTTCCATTAGCTCAGCGACGACACTGCCACGTGTATGGTCTCATCAGTCATTTAAGTATAAGAAGTAAAGTAGATGAGCTTCAGGCTCAGTTAGAGGTTGGTAGATATGACGTGGTGGGGATTACAGGGACATGGCTACAGGAGGATCGGGCCTGGGAACTTAATATTCAGGGTTATACATCCTATAGAAAGGACAGCCAGGTGGGCAGAGGGGGTGGGGTAGCTCTGCTGGTGATGAAATTCAGGGCCTTGCGAGGGTAGACATAGGGATTGACGAGGTAGAGTCACTGTGGATCGAGTTGAGGAATTGTGAAGGCAAGAAGACACTAATTGGTGTTATCTACAGACCCCCAAATAGTTCCCTGGATGTAGGGTGTATGATGCAGCAGGAGATAAAACTGGAATGTAAGAAAGGTCATGCCACTGTGGTGATGAGCGATTTCATTATGCAGATAGGTTGGGAAAATCAGGTTGGTTCTGGCCCCAGAGAAAGAGAGTTTGTAGAGTGCCAACGAGATGGACTCTTATAGCAGCTTGTAATGGAGCCGACCAGAGCAAAGGCAATTCTGGATTTAATGTTGTCCAATGAATCAGATCTGATAAGAGAATTCGAGGTAAAGGAACCGCTTGGAGGTAGTGATCATAATATGATTAGTTTTAATCTGCATTTTGAGAAGGAGAATGTTAAATCGGATATGTCAGTGATGCAGTTGAACAAAGGGGACTATGAAGGCATGAGAGAGGAGCTGGCCAAAGTATACTGGAAAGGGATCCTAGCAGGATTGACGGTGGAACAGCAATGGCAAGAGTTTCTGGGCATAATCCGGATGACGCAGGATAATTTCATTCCAAAAAGGAAGAACGATTATCAGGGCAGTAGCAGGCAACCGCGGCTGACAAGAGAAGTTAGGGATGGAATAAAACTAAAAGAAAACATGAATAACACAGCAAAGCGAAGCCGGAAGCCAGAGAATTGGGAAACTTTCATAGGACAACAGAATGTAACAAAACGGGCAATACGGGTTGAAAAGATGAAGTACATGGGGAAGCTGGCCAAGAGTATAAAGAAGGACAATAAAAGCTTCTTTAGATATGTTAAGAGAAAAAGAGTAGCAGACTGAAATGTGGGTCCCTTGAAGGCAGACACGGGTGAAATTATTATGGGTAACAAGGAAATGGCAGAAGAGTTGAACAGGTACTTCGGATCTATCTTCACTAAGGAAGACGCAAACAATCTCCCACGCGTACTGGAGGTCAGAGGCTCTAGGGGGGTGGAGGAACTGAATGAAATTTTCATTAGGCGAGAAATAGTATTGGGTAGACTAATGGGGCTCAAGGATAATAAATCCCCTGGACCTGTTGGTCTGTATCCCAGGGTCCTCAGGGGGTGGCTCTCGAAATAGTGGACGCATTGGTGATCATTTTCCAATGTTCAATAGAATCAGGATCAGTTCCTGTGGATTGGAGGATAGCTAATGTTATCCTACATTTCAAGAAAGGAACGAGAACGAAAACGGGAAATTACAGACCAGTTGGCCTGACATCGGTGGTGGGAAAGATGCTGGAGTCAATTATTAAAGAGGTAATAGCGGTGCATTTGGATAGCAGTAACAGGATAAATCCAAGTCAGTATGGATTTATGAAAGGGAAATCATGCTTGACTAATGTTCTGGAATTTTTTGAGGACGTGTCAAGTAAAATGCATGAAGGGGAGCCAGTGGATGCAGTGTATCTAGACTTTCAGAAAGCCTTTGATAAGGCCCCGCACGGGAGATTGTTGACTAAATTTAGAGCACATGGTATTGGGGGTCGGGTGTTGACATGGATAGAAGATTGGTTGGCAGACAGGAAGCAAAGTGTAAGAGTAAACGGGTCCTTTTCAGAATGGCAGCCAGAGGCGAGTGGAGTGCCGCAAGGCTCGGTGTTGGGAACACAACTGTTTACAATATATATTAATGATTTAGAAGAGGTAACTAAAAGCAACACGAGCAGGTTTGCGGATGACACAAAGCTGGGTGGCAGTGTAAACTGTGAAGAGGATGTTCGGAGGTTGCAGGGTGACCTGGACAGGTTGAGCGAGTGGGCAGATGCGTGGCAGATGCAGCATAATATAGATAAATGTGAGGTTATCCACTTTGGCGGCAAAAAAAAGGAGGCAGATTATTATCTCAATGGAGTTAGGTTAGGTAAGGGGGAGGTGCAGCGAGACCTGGGTGTCCTTGTACACCAGTCACTGAAAGTTGGCATGCAGGTACAGCAGGCAGTGAAGAAAGTTAATGGAATTTTGGCCTTCATAACAAGAGGATTTCAGTATAGGAGTAAAGAGGCATTTTGATCGTAGGAATAAATACTATTTTTCTAAATGGGGAGGGAATCCAGAAATCTGACGTGCAAAGGGATTCGTGACAGGTGGTGCAGGATTCCCAGTAAAGAATCTCGTAGTAAAGAAAGCAAACTGAATGTTTTCATTGATTTCAGGAGGTCTCATAGAAACATAGAAAATAGGAGGAGGAGGCCAATCGGCACTTCGAAACAGCACCGCCATTCATTGTGATCATGGTTGGTCGTCCCCAATCAATAACCCGTGCCTGCCTTCTCCCCATATCCATTGATTCCACTAGCCCCGAGAGCTCTATCTAACTCTCTCTTAAATCCGTCCAGTGATTTGGCTTCCACTGCAGTTTTGGTCTCCTAATCAGTTTTGGTCTCCTAATCTGAGGAAAGACATTCTAGCCGTAGAGGAAGTATAGAGAAGGTTCGCCAGATTGATCCCTGGGATGGCAGGACTTTCATATGAAGAAAGACTGGATAGACTAGGCTTATACTCGTTGGAATTTAGAAGACTGAGGGGGATCTTATTGAAACATAAAACATTCTTAAGGGATTGGAGATGCTAGATGCGATAAGATTGTTCCCGATGTCGGGGAAGTCCAGAACCAGGGGTCATAGCTTAAGGATAAGGGGGAATTCTTTTAGGACCGAGATGAGAAAACATTTCTTCATACAGAGTGGTGAGTCTGTGGAATTCTCTGCCACAGAAGGTAGTTGAGGCCAGTTCATTGGCTATATTTAAGAGGGAGTTAGATGTGGCCCTTGTGGCTAAAGGGGTCAGGGGGTATGGAGAGAAGGCAGGTACAGGTTACTGAGCTGGATGATCAGCCATGATCATATTGAATGGCGGTGCAGGCTCGAAGGGCCGAATGGCATCCTCCTACACATATTTTCTATGTTTTTATGTTTCTATGCCCTCTGTCGCAGAGAATTGCACAAGTTCACAACTCTCTGGGTGAAAAAGTTTTTTCTCACCTCAGTTTTAAATGGCCTCCCGTTTATTCTAAGATTGTGCCCCTGGTTCTGGACTCGCCCAACATTGTGAACATTTTTCTTGCATCTAGCTTGTCCAGTCCTTTTATAATTTTATATGCTTCTGTAAGATCCCCTCTCAATAGACAATATGTGCAGGAGGCCTTAAACTCCAGTGAATACAAACCTACCAGAGCAACTTCTTCGAAGTAGACTGGCTGAGAGATACGAGCAGTCCAACCATAATTCGCAAGCTGAAAGCGCATTTGGCGAGGTACGGCAGCCCGACACAAATTGTGAGCGATAATGGACCGCAGTTCACATTGATCACATTTCGCCAGTTCGTGAGACAATGGGATTTTGAGCACCTGTGCAGCAGACCCGGTAATAGCAAAGCGAACGGGAAAGCAGAATCAGCCGTCAAAACAGCGAAGCGAATCATGACGAAGAGCAACAAATCGCGATTCGACCCCGACCAAGCGATGTTGGACCATTGTAATACCCCTTTGCAAGGGCTGAGCACAAGTTCCTCTCAGCCCCTCATGGATCGTCGCACGCGTACACTTCTGCCTACGACAGCAAGCCTACTCGAATCCAGAGTAGTACACGTACACGAACGCATGAAGGAGTGCGTTGAGCAGCACGTTGACAATTGCAACAGGTCAGCTAAACACCTTTCCCACTTCCGGTAGGGAATATAGTGCGAATGCAACCCATCGTACAAGGAAAGAAGAGTTGGGAGAAAGCTATCGTTTCTCGCCGGCTTGATGAACCGTGGTTCCGTGGTTCCGTGGTTCGGAACCCTTCTGGTAGCTACCGTCGCAATCTCGTACACAACCGCAAGACCTGCGAAAATCCACCAGACGAGCTAGTCGGCCAATTCTCTGAATGCTTTCAAGAGAGAACTAGATGGAGCTCTTAAGGACAGGTGAGACAAAGGTTCACCTGCACCTCCTCCAACCTCATCTATTGCATCCGCTGCTCTAGATGTCAACTTATTTAATCGGCGAAACCAAGCGCAGGCTCGGCGATCGCTTCGCTGAACACCTGCGCTCGGTCCGCATTAACCAAACTGATCTCCCGGTGGCCGAGCACTTCAACTCCCTTTCCCATTCCCAGTCTGACCTTTCTGTCATGGGCCTCCTCCAGTGCCATAGTGAGGCCCACCGGAAATTGGAGGAACAGCACCTCATATTTTGCCTGGGCAGTTTGCAGCCCAGTTGTATGAACATCGACTTCTCCAACTTTAGACAGTTCCTCTGTCCCTCCCTTCCCCTCCCCTTCCCAGATCTCCCTATATCTTCCTGTCTCCACCTATATCCTTCCTTTATCCCGCCCCCCTGACATCTGTCTGAAGAAGGGTCTCTACCCGAAACGTCACCCATTCCTTCTCTCCCGAGATGCTGCCTGACCTGCTGAGTTACTCCAGCATTTTGTGAATAAATCGATTTGTACCAGCATCTGCAGTTATCTTTTTATAGTGCTCTTAAGGACAGCGGAGACAGGAGGTATGGGGACAAAGTTGGAACGGGGTGCTGATTGAGAATGATCAGCCATGATCACATTGAATGGTGGTGCTGGCTCGAAAGGCCGAATGGCCTACTCCTGCACCTATTGCCTATTGTCTGTTGTCTAGTCGCACACCAACACGCGAAGCGCGGTCAGATCATCAATGACCAGAGCGGGTCGATAAAATCGAACACGACCAACGCGACACAGGCGTTTAAACAGCAGCCAGCGGAAGAGGAATCAGCTACAAAGCAAGCTGATGAAGAGAAAACAGCAACAAGGCAAGCTGATGAAGAGAAAACAGCTACAAACCAGGCTGACAAAAACAATGAACAAAAAAATGAAAACTCGGTCAGGTCGCACAGTGAGACCGCCAAAATATCTCAGGGACTTTGTGATGTCAGTTGTTATGTTTCATGATGCATGTTTTCAGAAATGACAAATTCATGGTAATGGAATTCATAAATGTCATGGTAATAGACAAGTGTCGTCACATTGCACAGTCAAGAGGTTTTCTTTAGAGAATCAATGTTTAAGGTACATTTACTTGTAAAAAAAAAGCTTTTTTCACAACATACATTGTACATCTGACAGCTTTTATCTTGCAAAAAAGGGGGAATGTTGTGATATATAATATCCATGTAATGTCTGATTGATTGAACGACTTAATAAAGTCCACGCATGCGCGTGCGCATTCGCGAGAGCGGCTTCTTTTTGAAAACGTGTCTCCAAACAACGCTCGGACTATCCTTGATCGGACCGTGCTGGATTTACCTTGCACTAAAAGCTATTTCCTTGTCCTGCATCTGTACACTGCAAAAGGATCGATTGTAATCATGCATTGTCTCTCTGCTGATTGGTAAGCACGCAACACAACCTTTTAACTGCACCTAGGTACGCGTGACAATAGACTAAACTAATTAATATTTGTGTTGAGCCGTAGTCTTGAGCTGACTGATGGATATTATAGTGGGAGTTTCCTAACCATGTCCCACACTATATATTTATGTTCTTGTACCCTCCTCCACCATTTCCTGTGCCAGCTCATTTCACACGCTTTCCACACTGTGAGCGACACAGCTACCCAAGGGGTCCGTTTTATATAATTATATTGGGAGCAACCGAGAGACCCCGCAGTCCTTGGCGGAAAGGGAGCGTTTTCGGCAAAACCATCGCTCAGCTATGCTTGGTTGCGCAAATGTAAAGGTGGTCACATGGGGAGGTCCTAATTAAGCACAACGGAGACCGGTTTAGCCGATTGGCAGAGAGATATCGTATCGTTATCCGGATGGTCGGGGGGAAACTGCGGCTGAAATAACCGATGGTTGGTGTTCAATGAATTAAAGATTCTTGGGGCTGCTGGAATTCCCGGAAGCTCCTGATTTCTCCGCATATCACAAGACACTTGGAAAACTGCTAACACGGAACAGCCGACACGGGGTGCTGCCTGTACGGAGTTTGGCCGTTCTCCATGTGATCGTGTGGGTTTCCTCCGGGTGGTCCGGTTTTCCACCACTCTCCAAAGACGGAAAGGTTTGTCCGTTAATGGGCTTCTGTAATTTATCCCCAGTGTGTAGGATAGAAGTAATGTACACTGATCGGCACGGACACGGTGGGCTGATGGGCCTGCTTCCGATCTAAAACTGTAAACTATACACTAAACATAAAAACACACAAGGACACAAAGTGCAGGAGTTACTCAGCGGGTCAGGCACCAACTCTGGAGATCATGTTCTCCACAGATGCCGCCTGACCCGTTGTTACTCCAGCACTTTGTGTCCTTGTGTCTTTTTACGTCCTTTTCTGTATCAAACAGTTTCTGCAGTTCCTTCTTCGGATATAAAGGGACAAAAGTTGTAATAGGAAGAGAGAAGAGATTAACATTATCTTCTTGTATAGGAAAAAAACCTGGAGATGATGGTTTAACTGATGTCAGGGGAGGGGGCGCGTGTCTGAAGAAGTGTATCGTCCCGAAACTGCACCCATTCCTTCTCCACGGAGATGCTACATGACCCTCTGAGTTACTCCAGCATTTCGTGTCTACCATTACCTTCTTGGTTCACACCTTCTGTCTTTTCATCTGGTCTTTGTCCAACTGTCTGCCTATCAAATTGCGCCCTCACCTTTATCCACCTATCATTCTCCAGGTTTTGTCCTGCCCCTCCTCTCTTCCAGCTTCACCCCCCCCCACTCCTTTCAGTCTGAAGATGGGCCCCGACCCGAAAGGTAACCTCGCCATGTTCTGCAGAGATGCTGCCTGACCCGCTGAGTTACTCCAGCGCAGTGCATGTAAGCTGCTTCACACCTCTCTCTCTCACCCTCTCTCCCTCTCTCTCCTCCTCCCTCTCTGCCCTCCCTCTCTCCTCTCTTCCTCACTCTCCCTCTCTCACCCGCTCCCTATTTCACACTCTCTCTCACTCCCTCCTTCTCTTTCCTCCCTCTCTCTCCTCCTCTCTCTCTCTCTCTCTCTCCTCTCTCCCTCTCTCCCCGTCTCGCTCGCTCCCTCTCCCTCTCTCTCCTCCTCCCTCTCTCTCTCCTCCTCCCTATCAACTCTCTCCCTCTCTCACCCTCTCCTTCTTTCACCCGCTCTCTCTCCCTCTCCCACCCTCCCTCACTTCCTCCCTCTCACCCTCTCTCCCTCTCCCTCTCTCTCCCACCCTCTTCCCCGCTCTCTCCCTCCCTCTCCCTCTCTCTCTCAACCTCTCCCCCTCACTCTCTCACATTCTCTCTCCCTCCGGCAGGTTTACAAAGACGTGCGTAGCGCGACGGTGCGGAGCCCGTACCTGACCCACGCTGTGCGTTTGGGCGTGCACGGGCTCCAGTTCTGCCCCTACGAGCATGTACTGGGAGTGGGTGACGGGCTGGGCTTCAGCAGCATGCTGGTGCCAGGTGAGTGTGCACAATTGTGGCGCAGCGGGTAGAGACGCTACCTCGCAGCGCCACGGACCCGGCTTCGATCCCTTCTACGGGTGCCGTCTGTACGGTGTTTGTTCGTTCTACCCGTGACCTGCGTGGGTTTTCTCCGGGTGCTCCGGTTTCCTCCCACACTCCAAAGACGTGCGGGTTTGTAGGTTAATTGCCCAGATTACACTTGGATGAGGGGTGATCTTACAGAGGTGTATAAAATCATGAGAGGAATAGGTCGGGTAGATGCACAGAGTCTTTTACTCAAAGTAGGGGAATCGAGGACCAGAGGACGTAGGTTCAAGGTGAAGGGGGGAAAGATTTAATAGGGATCCGAGGGGTAACGTTTTCACACAAAGGGTGGTGGGTGTATGGAACAAGCTACCGGAGGAGGTAGTTGAGGCTGGGACTATCCCATATTTTAAGAAACAATTAGACAGTTACATAGATAGGACATGTTTGGAGGGATATGGACCAAGCGCAGGCAGTTGGGACTAGTGTAGCTGGGACATGTTGGCCGGTGTGGGCGAGTTGAACCGAAGGGCCTGTATCCACACTCTATCACTCTGTGACTATGACTGTAATTGGGGGGGATAGGGGAGGGGTAGGGTGTTCCGTGGAGGGAGTGACCGGTGCTCTCGTCCCCTGCAGGGGCCGGAGAGGCAAACTTTGATGGGCTGGAGTGTAACCCGTACCGCAGTAAGAAGCAGCGGCAGGAATGGGAGGTGAAAGCCCTGTTGGAGAAGATGAGTGTGAGGGGGAGGGGGGAGGGTGTGAGGGGGGGGGGGTTGGGGGTAGGAGGGGAGGAAGGAAGGCATTGGGAGCACAGAGCAGAGCGGGGCGGTCACGGTGGCGCACCCGTAGAGTTGCCGATTTGCAGCGAATGCAGCGCCGGAGACCCGGGTTCTATCCCGACTGCGGGTGCCGTCTGTACGGACTTTGTACGTTCTCCCCGTGACCTGCTTGGGGTTTCTCCAGGTGCTCCATTTTCTTCCCGCACTCCAAAGACGTGCAGGTTTGCAGGTTAATTGGCTTGCTGTAATTGTAAAGATTGTCCCCGGCAAATGTAAAAAGTGTTCCTTCCAGTCTGTTCCCCGGTGGACACGTCGGAAGTGAAGAGCACAAGATACAAGAGAGCGGTAGGGGGTGGGAGCAGGTGGAACGCTGGGGGTCGCGGAAGGGGGAGTGTAGGGAGGAAGACCATGAATGTGGGGTGTGGGGGGGGAGTGGATGGGACAGGGGCAGGAGGTGGGGTGTGTGTGTGAGGGGAAGGGGTGTGACCTGGGTAGGGGTGTGTGTGTGTGTGTGTGTGTGTGTGTGTGTGTGTGTGTGTGAGGGTGAGGGGCGGCGGTGGTGTGAAGAAACGGGTACACATTGCAACCGCTGGATGAGGTGCGTGGGGGGGGGAGTTTTTCTCTGTGTGGTGGGGAGGGGGTCTGTGTGTGTGTTTGTGTGTGGGGGGGTTCTGTGTTTGTGTGTGGGGTGTTCTGTGTATGTGGGGGGGGCTGTGTTTGTGTGAGGGTGTCTGTGTATGTGTGTGTGTGGGGGGAGGGTCTGTGTGTTTGTGTGTGTGGGGGGGGTGTTGGTCCCCTGTGGGGTGAGAGGGGAGGGGGTTTCCCTGTGTGAGGGCGGGGGTCTCTCTGCGTGTCGCTGACCCTCCCTATGATATCTTCCTCCTCTACCACCCCTGGCAGCGCGTTCCAGCCAAATGTCCTTTGGACGTTGCCCCTCTTGTCTCAAAGCGACGCCATCGAGTTCTTGATATTTCCACCCCGGCGAAAGAAAGATTCTGACTGTCTATACTCTGCATGCTTCTACCAGGTATCAGCGATGCAAGTTCTATCGGGTAACACCTCCTACACTCCGACAGATGCGGCGAATATCAGGGGCTGAAATCTGCACCTCATATATTGTAACTGCCTTTTGGTTTCGCTTAGGCCAAGACTTTATTGATGAACCGAAACAACAAGTTAACAGGATATTTTACAGCGCTTTTCATCTGCTCCCGAAACTTGGACTGGGTGACAACGGCAGCAGCTAAAATTCTTTAGCAAAGACGCAACTTGGTGAAAAATGTATCCATAACCGTTCAACCCTAAGCCTGTGATCTGATAGTAGAAAAAACCTAACAACGTTAGTCAGCCACAGGAGGATGAAGCTGCCGGATAGCGTGAGAAGTAAAACTATTGACCTCCGCCTGCTCTCCATCTCAGGGTCACTGCAGTTCTCACCCTTGCCCTGACCCCTCAGTCCTTTACGGACCCGACTAGCTACTAAAATATGTTGGACTGTCAGAGCGTTGAGAAGCAGGATTACAATGAAAGGGATGATAGGTGTTAAAATCCTGTCGAAGCTGTCCAATCCCACCCAACCAGGCGCCGTGAAATAACTTTGTTTCAAGTAACAGAACCACGATACGTTATTGATCATCTGACCCGCCTGATATGTGAAAGAGAATGGAACATTTTTCAGACAGAACAGAACGACGGTGGTTGCGAGAACCGCAGCCGCTGTTTGCCGGGTGCAATATTTTGTTTTCAACTTCTGGCAACAAATAGCGACGTAACGGTCGAAGGTGAAAGTGACGGTGAACCAAACGGAGCAGTCCGTGGAGACACGGCGCAGCAGACGGCGTAGAATGCACACGGCGGTGAGGTCCAGGATATTCACCGGGAAGTAGTGATAGTTGATCTTGCGTAATATGACCTCAACAACGACTAGCAGATCCGCCGCTGCCATGTCCACCAGGTAGCGAGTCGTGCAGGCGGAGAGACCACATTTTCCCCGCGATAGGATCACGATCGCCATTAAATTGACTAGAAGGTAAAGAAGGACAGTGCATATGGGGATAACTGAACCCATATTCGTGCGGTAAACTCCTAAATGTTGGAGTAACACAGCGTAACAGGCAGGATCTCTGAAGAGAGGATGGGTGACGTTTCCGGTCGTGACGCCTTTTCAGACTGATGTCAGGGGAAACATAGAAACATAGAAAATAGGTGCAGGATGAAGCCATTCGGCCCTTCGAGCCAGTACCGCCATTCATTGTGATCATAGCTGATCATCGTCAATTAGTAACCTGTGCCCAACTTCTCCTCATATCCCTTGTTCCACTAGCGCCCAGAGCTCAATCTAACACTCTCCTAAATTCAACCACTGATTTAGCTTCCACTGCACTCTGTGGCAGAGAATTCCACATCTCTCTGGGTGAAAATGTTCCTTCTCACCTCAGTATTCAATGACTTCCCCTTTATTCTAAGACTCTGGCCCTTGGTTCAAGCCTCCCCCAAAATTGGGAACATTTTCCCTGCATCTAGCTTGTCCAGTCCTTTTATAATTTTATATGTCTCTACCAGTTCCCCTCTCATCTTTCTAAACTCCAGTGGATACAAGACTGGTCTTTTCAATCTTTCCTCATATGACAGTCCCGCCATCTCAGGGATCAATCATGTGAACCTACGCTGCACTGCCTCAATTACAATGATGTCCTTCCTTAAATTAGGAGACCAAAGCTGTACACAATACTCCAGATGTGGTCTTACCAGGGCGCTTTCCAACTCCAGAAGAACCTCTTTGCTTCTTCACTCAAATCCTCGAGTTATGAAGGCCAACACGCCATTAGCTTTTTTCACTGCCTGCTGTACCTGCACGCCAACTTTCACTGACTGGTGCACAAGGACACCCAGGTCCCGCTGCACTTCCCTCTTATACCCATGAGGTAAGAATCTGCCTCCTTGTTTTTGACGCCAAAGTGGATAACCTCACATTTATCTACATAATACTGCATCTGCCATGCATCGGCCGACTCACACAACCTCTCCAGGCCGCCGTGAACCACCTAACATCCTCTTCGCAGTTTACACAGCCACACAGCTTTGTGTCATCTGCAAACTTGCTAGTGTTACTTCTAATTCCTGCATCCCAATCATTAATGTATAAAAAATAAATAGTTGCGTACCGAACACCGAGCATTTCGGCATTCCACTCGCCACTGCGTGCCATTCTGAAAAGGACCCGTTTACTCCTACTCTTTGCTTCCTGCCTGCCAACCAATTCTCTATCTATTTCAACACCCTACCCCAAATACCATGTCCTCACCTTTTCTCACCAATCTCCCATGTGGGACCTTAAAGGCTTTCTGAAAGTCGAGATACACTACATCCACTGGCTCGCCTTCATCCATTTTACTTGTCACATCCTCAAAACATTCCAGAAGATTTTGTCAAGCATGATTTCCCTTTCATAAATCTATGCCGACTAGGACTTATCCTTTTACTGCTATCCAAATCACAGTTATTGCCTCTTTAATAATTGACTCCAGCATCTTCCCCACCACCGATGTCAGGCTAACTGGTCAGTAATTCCCCGTTTTCTCTCTCGCTCCTTTCTTGAAAAGTGGGGTAACATTAGCTGTTCTCCATTCCACAGGAACTGATCCTCAATCTATTGAACGTTGGAAAATCATCACCAATGCGTCCACTATTTCTACAGACACCTCACTGTGTACCATGGAATGCAGACCATCAGGCCCTGGGGATTTATCAACCTTCAGTCCCATCAGTCTACCCAATACTATATCTCGTCAATAGACAATAGACAATAGACAATAGACAATAGACAATAGGTGCAGGAGTAGGCCATTCAGCCCTTCGAGCCAGCACCGCCATTCAATGCGATCATGGCTGATCACTATCAATCAGTACCCCGTTCCTGCCTTCTCCCCATACCCCCTCACTCCGCTATCCTTAAGAGCTCTATCCAGCTCTCTCTTGAAAGCATCCAACGAACTGGCCTCCACTGCCTTCTGAGGCAGAGAATTCCACACCTTCACCACCCTCTGACTGAAAAAGTTCTTCCTCATCTCCGTTCTAAATGGCCTACCCCTTATTCTCAAACTGTGGCCCCTTGTTCTGGACTCCCCCAACATTGGGAACATGTTATCTGCCTCTAATGTGTCCAATCCCCTAATTATCTTATATGTTTCAATAAGATCCCCCCTCATCCTTCTAAATTCCAGTGTATACAAGCCCAATCGCTCCAGCCTTTCAACATACGACAGTCCCGCCATTCCGGGAATTAATCTAGTGAACCTACGCTGCACGCCCTCCATAGCAAGAATATCCTTCCTCAAATTTGGAGACCAAAACTGCACACAGTACTCCAGGTGCGGTCTCACCAGGGCCCGGTACAACTGTAGAAGGACCTCTTTGCTCCTATACTCAACTCCTCTTGTTACGAAGGCCAACATTCCATTGGCTTTCTTCACTGCCTGCTGAACCTGCATGCTTCCTTTCATTGACTGATGCACTAGGACACCCAGATCTCGTTGAACTCCCACTCCTCCTAACTTGACACCATTCAGATAATAATCTGCCTTTCTATTCTTACTTCCAAAGTGAATAACCTCACACTTATCTACATTAAACTGCATCTGCCATGTATCCGCCCACTCACACAACCTGTCCAGGTCACCCTGCAGCCTTATTGCATCTTCCTCACAATTCACACTACCCCCCAACTTAGTATCATCTGCAAATTTGCTAATGGTACTTTTAATCCCTTCGTCTAAGTCATTAATGTATATCGTAAATAGCTGGGGTCCCAGCACCGAACCTTGCGGTACACCACTGGTCACTGCCTGCCATTCCGAATGGGACCCATTTATCCCCACTCTTTGCTTTCTGTCTGTTAACCAATTTTCTATCCATGTCAGTACCCTACCCCCAATACCATGTGCCCTAATTTTGCCCACTAATCTCCTATGTGGGACCTTGTCGAAGGCTTTCTGAAAGTCGAGGTACACCACATCCACTGACTCTCCCTTGTCAATTTTCCTAGTTACATCCTCAAAAAATTCCAGTAGATTTGTCAAGCATGATTTCCCCTTCGTAAATCCATGCTGACTCGGAACGATCCCGTTACTGCTATCCAAATGCTCAGCAATTTCGTCTTTTATAATTGACTCCAGCATTTTCCCCACCACTGATGTCAGACTAACTGGTCTATAATTACCCGTTTTCTCTCTCCCTCCTTTCTTAAAAAGTGGGATAACATTTGCTATTCTCCAATCCACAGGAACTGATCCTGAATCTATAGAACATTGAAAAATGATCTCCAATGCTTCCACTATTTCTAGAGCCACCTCCTTAAGTACTCTGGGATGCAGACCATCAGGCCCTGGGTATTTATCAGCCTTCAGTCCCATCAGTCTACCCAAAACCATTTCCTGCCTAATGTGGATTTCCTTCAGTTCCTCCATCACCCTAGGTTCTCCAGCCCCTAGAACATTTGGGAGATTGTGTGTATCTTCCTCAGTGAAGACAGATCCAAAGTAACGGTTTAACTCGTCTGCCATTTCTTTGTTCCCCATAATAAATTCCCCTGCTTCTGTCTTCAAGGGACCCACATTTGCCTTGACTATTTTTTTCCTCTTCACGTACCTAAAAAAACTTTTGCTATCCTCCTTTATATTATTGGCTAGTTTAACCTCGTACCTCATCTTTTCTCCTCGTATTGCCTTTTTAGTTAACTTTTGTTGCTCTTTAAAAGAGTCCCAATCCTCTGTCTTCCCACTCTTCTTTGCTATGTTATACTTCCTCTCCTTAATTTTTATGCTGTCCCTGACTTCCCTTGTCAGCCACTGGTGTCTCTTACTCCCCTTAGAGTCTTTCCACCTCTTTGGAATAAATTGATCCTGCAACCTCTGCATTATTCCCAGGAATACCTGCCATTGGTGTTCTACCGTCTTCCCTGCTAGGGCCTCCTTCCAATCAATTTTGGCCAGCTCCCGCCTCATGCCTCTGTAATCCCCTTTGCTATACTGTAATACCGACACTTCCGATTTTCCCTTCTGCCTTTCCATTTGCAGAGTAAAACTTATCATGTTGTGATCACTGCCTCCTAATGGCTCTTTTACCTCTAGTCCCCTTATCAGATCAGGATCATTACACAACACTAAATCCAGAATTGCCTTCTCCCTGGTAGGCTCCAGTACAAGCTGTTCTAAGAATCCATCTCGAAGGCACTCTACAAACTCTCTTTCCTGGGGTCCATTTCCAACCTGATTTTCCCAGTCTACCTGCATGTTGAAATCTCCCATAACCACCGTAGCATTACATTTTTGACACGCCAATTTTATCTCCTGATTTAACTTGCACCCTAAGTCGAGGCTACTGTTTGGGGGCCTATAGATAACTCCCATTAGGGTCTTTTTACCCTTACAATTTCTCATTTCTATCCATACTGATTCAACATCTCCTGATTCTATGTCACCCCTTGCAAGGGAATGAATATCATTCCTTACCATCAGAGCAACCCCACCCCCTCTGCCCATCTGTCTGTCTTTTCTATACGTTGTGTACCCCTGAATATTCAGTTCCCAGCCCTGGTCCTCTTGTAGCCATGTCTCAGTGATCCCTACAACATCATACTTGCCCATGACTAACTGAGCCTCAAGCTCATCCACTTTATTTTTTATACTACGCGCATTTAAGTACAACACTTTAACTTCTGTATTTACCTCCCCTCTCACATCGTTCACAATTGGCCCTGCCCTTAATTTCTTTTCCGCTCTAGAACTTCTGTTCCCATTCTTCCGAGAGTCTTTTGCAATATCTCCTGTATTCCCTTTTACCTCATCTTCATATTCACAATTTGTTAACCCCTCCCCCCCACTACTTAGTTTAAAGCCACAGGTGTCACACTAGCAAACCTGCCTGCCAGAATGTTTGTCCCCCTGCTGTTAAGATGCAACCCGTCCCTTTTGTACAAGTCACCCCTAGCCCAGAAGAGATCCCAGTGGTCCAGAAATCTAAATCCCTGCTCTCTGCACCAGTCCCTCAGCCATAAATTCATACCCTCTATCTCTCTGTTCCTGGCATCACCAGCACGAGGTACCGGTAGCAGTCCAGAGATAACTACCTTCGACGTCCTACTTCTCAGCGTTTTTCCCAACTCTCTAAACTCCCGCTGTAGCACCTCCTTCCTCTTCCGCCCGACGTCATTCGTGCCCACGTGCACAACGACTTCAGGTTGATCGCCTTCCCTCGCTAGGATTTTCTGAAGCCGGTCTGTGATGTGTTGAACCCTGGCACCAGGGAGGCAACAGACCATCCTCAAGTCCCTCCTGCTGCCACAGAATCTTCTGTCCGTCCCTCGGACTATGGAGTCACCGACCACTACGGCTCTTCCAGACTTCGGTCTCCCCTGTCGAGTATCCTTGCCAACAGGTCCGCCACTCGGACTGGAAACGTCTTCTGCCCCGACAGTTCCCAAGAGGGTATACCTATTTGCAATAGGCACAGCCACTGGGGTCTCCTGTAGTCCACGTCCACTCCCCCCGGAAACAGTCTCCCACCTTCGCTCGACCTGGACCCTTGGCGTGACAGCCTCACAATAGGTCCTGTCGAGGAAACTCTCGCATTCCCGGATGGCCTTGAGGTCATCCAACTGCCTCTCCAACTCCACCACACGTCCCTTCTAATGCAAATTTCTTTCAGTTCTTCTATCCCCCTAAATCCTCTGTCCTCTAGTACATCTGGAAGATTGTTTGTGTCTTCCTTAGTGAATACAGATCCGAAGTACCTGTTCAACTCTTCTGCCATTTCCTTGTTACTCAGAATAATTTCACCCATGTGCCTTCAAGGGACCCACATTTGTCTTTGCTAATCTTTTTCTCTTAACATATCTGAAGAAGCTTTTACTGTTCTTCTTTATATTCATATACATTATGCATGTATAATCCCCTCGTACTTCCCCTCGTACTCCATCTTTTCAGCCCGTATTGCCCGTTTTGTAGTCCTTTGACATTTCCCAATCCATGGGCTTCCTGGTACTCCTTGCTGTATTATACATCTTGTCCATTAGTTTTATTCCATCCATAACTTCGCTTGTCATCCACGGTTGCCTCCTACTCCCCTTAGAATCTTTCTTCCGCTTTGGAATGAAATGATCCTGCATCTTCCGGATTATGCCCAGAAATTCCTGCCATTGCTGTTCCACCGTCATTCCTGCTAGGATCCCTTTCCAGTCTACCTTGGGCAGCTCCTCACTCATGCCTTCATAGTCCCCTTTGCTCAACGGGAACACTGACACTTTCGATTGAACCTTCTACCTCTCAAATTGCATATTAAAACAAATCATATTATAATCACTACCTCCTAGCGGTTCCTTTACCTCGAGTTCTATTATCAAATTTGGTTCATTGGACAACACTAAATCCAGAATTGCCTGTTCTCTGGTAGGCTCCAGCACAAGCTGCTCGAAGAAACCATCCCGGAGGCACTCTACAAACTCTTTTTCTTGGGGTCCAGAACCTAACTGATTTTCCCAATCTCCCTGCATATTGAAACCCCCCCGTCACCACAGTGGCACAACCTTTGTTACATGCCAGTTTTAACTCTTGCTGCAAGTTACACCCGACATCCGGGCTACTATTTGGGGATCTGTAGATAACTCCAATTAGTGCCTTCTTACCTCTACAATTGCTCAACTCTATACACAGTGACTACCTCGGCAGTCCCTATGTCACCGCACGCATGTGTCTGAATTTCGTCCTTCACGAACAGAGCTACCCCACCGCCTCTGCCCACCTGCCTGTCCTTTCTATAGGATGTATAACCCTGAATATTAAGTTCCCAGGCCCGATCGACCTGCAGCCACGTCTCTGCAATCCCCACAATGTCATATTTACCAATCTCTAACAGAGCCTCAGGCTCATCTAGTTGCCTTCTTATACTTCGCGCATTCATATGCAATTCTTTTAATTCCTTACCCATCTCACCTTTCACATCGTTCCTATTACACACCGGCCATGCACTCCTATCCCTTTGTGAACTTCATTTCCCGTTAATTCTGGACCATTAACTACCCCTTTACTCTCTTTCCCCTTAACTCCAACCGTGACTATCCAATTTGACACCCACAACCCCTATTTAGTTTAAAAGCACCCGTGTAACAGTGGTAAACCTGCCTGCCAGAATGCTGGTCCTCCACCTGTTAAGGTGCAATCCGTCCCTTTTGTACAATTGCCCCTTATCCCGACACAGATCCCAGTGGTCGAAGAATCTAAATTCCTGCCCCTGCAATAGCTCTTCAGCCACACATTCAGACCCCCTCTCTCCCTGTTTCTGCCCGCACCAGCACGAGGAACTGGAAGCAAACCGGAGATAATCAACCTGGAGGTCCTGCTTTTCAGCATTTTTCCGAGCGCTTTAAAATCACGCTGCAGAATATATATCCCCCTCTTTCCGACGTCGTATGTGCCGACATGCATTACCACTTCCGGCTGTTCACCTTCCCCCTTGATTATTTTCTGCACTCTGTCCGTGACATCCTGGATCCTGGCACCAGGGAGGCAGCACACCATCCTCGAATCCCGCCTGTTGCCGCTGATGTCAAGTTAGGAAAAGGGAACGTTCAACGAGATCTGGGTGTCCTAGTGCATCAGTCACTGAAAGGAAGCATGCAGGTACAGCAGGCAGTGAAGAAAGCCAATGGCATGTTGGCCTTCATAACAAGATGAGTTGAGTATAAGAGCAAACAGGTCATTCTGCCGTTGTACAGGGCCCTAGTGAGACCGCACCAGGAGTTTTGGTCTCCAAATTTGAGGAATATTATTCTTGCTATTGGGGGCGTGTAGCGTAGATTTACTAGGTTAGTTCCCGGAATGGCGGGACTGTCGTATGTTGAAAGACTGGATCGAATAGGCTTGTATACGTTTTGTCGAAACGTATAAGATTATTAAGGGGTTGGGCACGTTAGAGGCAGGAAACATGTTCCCTATGTTGGGGGAGTCTAGAACAAGGGACCACAGTTTAAGAATAAGGGGTAGGCCATTTAGAACTGATATGAGGAAAAACTTTTTCAGTCAGAGAGTTGTAAATCTGTGGAATTCTTTGCCTCAGAAGGCAGTGGAGGCCACTTCTCTGAATGCAATCAAAAGAGAGCTAGATAGAGCTATTAATGATAGCGGAATCAGGTGGTATGGGGAGAAGGCAGGAACGGGGTACTGATTGAGAATGATCAGCCATGATCACATTGAATGGCGGTGCTGGCTCGAAAGGCCGACTGGCCTCCTCCTGCACCTATTGTCTATTATCTAACCCCCTGTCCGTACCGCTCACAATGGAATCCCCTACTATCACGGCTCTGCCTGATGTGGGCCTCTTTGGTTTTGGCTCAACAGCACGTTTTGCTTTGCAAATCTGTCTGCCGCTCAGTGTGGCAACGTCTTCCTCCCCGACAGCTTCCAAGTGGTTGAACCTGTTCTCAAGAGATACAACACCTGGGGTCCCTTGCACTACAAGTTTCCTTCCCTTTCTCACCGTTACCCACCTTTTCTCTTCCAGTACCATCGGTGTAACATTATCATAGAAGTGGTGGCGCCTAACGGCTGCGGCTCGCTAGCAGTCTGTTCGTCTTTTTTCCTTTTTTTTTTGTGTGTCGGTGTTGGGATGGGGTTTTTTTGGGGGTTTTTTTGTGTATGTGTGGGGGGTGGTGGTGGGAGTGGGGGGTGGTGGTGTGGGTGGGGGGTGGGGAAACCTTTCTCTTTTATGTCTCTTCCTCGCGGCGCGGGGTGCGGCTCGGCCGCGGGGCCTTCCATCGTCCGGCGCGGCTCGGCCGCGGGACCTAACATCGCCCGGTGCGGCTCGGCCGCTGGACTTAACAGTGCCCGGTGCGGCTCGGCCGCGGGGCCTAACATCGCCCGATGCGGTTCGGCCGCTGGACTTAACAGTGCCCGGTGCGGCTTGGCCGCGGGGCCTTCCATCGCCCGGTGCGGCTCGGCCGCGGGGCCTAACATCGCCCGGTACGGCTCGGCCGCGGGGCCTAACATCGCCCGGCGCGGCTCGGCCGCGGGACTTTTCATCGCTGGTGCGGCTCGGCCGCTGGACTTAACAGTGCCCGGCGCGGCTCGGCGGCGGGTCCTAACATCGCACGGTACGGCTCGGCCGCGGGACCTAACATCGCCCGGCGCGGCTCGGCCGCGGGATTTAGCTGCGCACGACTCGGCCGCGGGGCTTTCCATCGCCCGGCTCGGCCGTGAGACGTTTCAGCGCCCGTTGCGGCTCGGCCGCGGGGACTGTGCGGGTCGGTCGGGGACGAGCTGTCTGTCCGTGGGCGTGGGGAAGAGAGTGGAAGTTTTGTTGCCTCCATCACAGTGAGGGGGGGTTTGGAGTCACTGTGATGGACGTTTGTGTTGGGGTTATGTGTTCTTTTTTTTGTGTGTGACTGCTATGTAATTTCGTTCGGTACCTTGGTACCGAATGACAAATAAAGCTCTGTTGACTGTTGATCACGGTTGGGCAAGTCCAGGATGAACCCGAGGTTATCCACTTGCCTCTCCAGTTCCACAACACGGTCCTTTCAGGAGCTGAACCTGGACACTCTTCCCACATTTGTAACAGTCATGGGCACCGGCGGTGTCCCTGTACTCCCAGGTCCTGCAAACATGACACTGAATCAGCTTGCCTGACATTTCCTTCTTGCGTCTCACCTTCTCCAACCTTTGGTGTGGCCTGCTCCCCGAAGACTCGCAGCCAAAGCCTCGCACTTTTCCTCACAGGGCACTTCCTTCGACAGGGCCGCTCCAAGATCATATCAGTTTATATCAAATTATATCAGTGGTCAAATTGAGTAATTGGCCAATTTACTAATCTTCTAATTTAATTGCTCAACCAATCCCCACACTCACTCCTAACCAGTCTTTCTCTGACGAGCTTGAAGGTATGAATGACGGCTTTCTTTTTAATACGGACTTTCCCTATGACTCACACACTCACTTTCAGCCAAAGGTCGTGCTCGCTACTTCTGCTCCCGACCTTCAGTGAATGAATGGGCGGGCAGAGGTAGAATGTAGTCGCAGACAGCAACACTGATGGGAGAACTACGAGGGGGGTGGTGAGAGGGAACAGGAAGGGCTATTTGAAGTATGTTCCCGTTCCAGAAAGAGTCTCCTTTGTTCTCTTTCAGAAAATCATTGCAGTTTTGGTTGCCACCAGACAACCGCCATTAATGATATTATAAAAGGGGCTCCACCTATCCAGCAGCGAGAGCATAGAGCCTAGCAAAGTAACGGAGCAAGAAACATGCCCCTCGGCGACAATGTGTGTCCCGAAGATAACGGCGCTACATTTATCTCATCTACATACAGGTCTCACATATCTATCCATTGCGAAGAAAAATAGTTGCAGGAGGACGCTCGTTGGCCCTTCGTGCCAGCACCGCCATTCATTGTGATCATGGCTGATAATCTATAATCAGTAAACTGTGCCTGCCTTCTCCCCTTACCGCCTGATACCACAAGCGCCTAGAGCTCTATCTAAGTCTCTTTTAAATTCATTGCAGTGAATCGGCCTCCACTGGGTCCTGTGGAAGAGATTTCCACAAATTCACAACTCTCTCGGTGAAAAAGTCTTTTCTCACCTCAGGTTTAAATGGCCTTCCCTTTAGACTTTGGCTCCTGTTTCTGGACTCCCCCAGCATTGGGAACATATTTCCTGCATCTAGCTTGTCTAGTACCTTCATAATGTTATACGTCTCTATAAGACGCCTCTCATCCTTCTAAACTCCAGTGAATACAAGCCCATTCTTTACAATCTTTCCTCATATGACAGTCCCGCCATACCGGGGATTAACCTCGTGAACCTATGATGCACTGCCTCAACAGGTAGGACGTCCTACATCAAATTGTGAGACCAAAACTGCACACAATATTCCACATGTGGTCTCACCAGGGCCCAATACAACTTCAGAAGGATCTCTTTACACCTGTACTCTAATCCTCTCGTTATGAAGGCAAACATGCCAATAGCTTTCATCACTGCCTGCTGTACCTGCACGCTTACTCCCAGAGACTGCCTTAATAGAAAGGATAGCGAAACTTCTCGAAGTTTCTTAAACGCCGTTATAATATATGTCTCGCCCATCAATCCTGGCTGACCGTTCTAGACAACAACAGTCTCTGGGCCAAAAGATATTTCAACGTTGCCCAGTTCACCTTAAAGCAATGTCTGCACCTTAATCAATCTGTACATTTCCATGCCTCTCACTATGTCCTATACCACTATCTAGTTCCACAGGAAAACAATCCAAGACTATTCAACGTCTCTAAAAAGCTGCTACCTCCCGCAACGCAGGTGCGCTCCCATTTATCCCACAATCTACCACTATCCAACTGTTACTCCGTAATTTTCCCTTCTCCTAATTTTGCTCTCCCATCACCTGCGTGCCATTTGCACTTTATCACGCCTCCACCTCCCTCTGTCCTTTTCGTCCTCTTCATTTAAATGTTGGCACTCTCATCTTAATGTAGTGCCGTCTAGTTGTTGACATTTGAAACTTGGGAGAAAAATTCTGCCAATCCGATGCTGTATCGGTGCCTATCGGTAATTTATTTACTTCCATCGGGTCTCTCCTCAGTCCCCGTCACATCAGACACAATACAATTTGTCTAATTTCCCGGGAAAGAAAATCCTTTCTGTTGGACAGCATTCTTGTAAACCGCGTCTGCACCCTTTGCATTCTCCACCTCTTTCCTTTATGAGGGAGACCAGAACTGCAGAAAATACTCCAAAGTTCGAGTATGTTCTATTACCAGTCAATTTTGCAAAATCTAGATTTTTTCAATGTTAGCATTACACCAAAATTAACAAAGTTAATAAGGCAGATCTGAATGGTGTCAGGTTAAGTAAAGGGGAGGTGCAACGAGACCTGGGTGGCGTTGTAGATCAGTCACTGAAAGTAAGCATATAGGTACAGCAGGCAGTCAGGAAAGCAAATAACACGTTGACCTAAACAGCGAGAGGATTTGAGTACAGGAGCAAGGAGGTTCTACTGCAGGTGCACAGGACCCTGACAAGACCACAGCTAAAGTATTATTTTCCCTTTTGTTCTACTAATTTGAGGAAGGACATTCTTGCCATTGACGGAGTGCAGCGTAAGTTCATCAGGTTAATTCCCGGGATGGCGGGATGATGAAATAAGGGATCGACTGGGTTTGTATTCACTGGGATTTAGAAGGATGACAGGGGATCGTATAGAAGCCGGGATTAGACAGGGTAGATGCAGGAAAACGTTTCCGATGTTGGGGGTGTCCAGAACCAGGAGTCACAAGTTAAGAATAAGGGGTAGGCCGTAAGGACTGGGATGAAGGAAAACGTTTTCACCCCAAGAGTTTTAAACCTGTGCAATTCTCCTCCACATAAGGCAATGGAGACCAATTCATTGGACGTATTCAAATGAGAGTTAGATATTCCTCTTAGGGCTACCGGAATCAAGGGATATGGGGAGAAAGCATTAACAGGGTATTGATTTTGGAAGATCAGTCATGATCATATTGAATGGCGGTGTGGCTCCAAGGGCAGAATGGCCGACCGCTGCACCTATATTCGATGTTTCTATTTTTCTAACACAAAATGAACAACGCCATCTCAATAGACAATAGACAATAGACAATAGGTGCAGGAGTAGGCCATTCAGCCCTTCGAGCCAGCACCGCCATTCAATGCGATCATGGCTGATCACTCTCAATCAGTACCCCGTTCCTGCCTTCTCCCCATACCCCCTCACTCCGCTATCCTTAAGAGCTCTATCCAGCTCTCTCTTGAAAGCATCCAACGAACTGGCCTCCACTGCCTTCTGAGGCAGAGAATTCCACACCTTCACCACCCTCTGACTGAAAAAGTTCTTCCTCATCTCCGTTCTAAATGGCCTACCCCTTATTCTCAAACTGTGGCCCCTTGTTCTGGACTCCCCCAACATTGGGAACATGTTATCTGCCTCTAATGTGTCCAATCCCCTAATTATCTTATATGTTTCAATAAGATCCCCCCTCATCCTTCTAAATTCCAGTGTATACAAGCCCAATCGCTCCAGCCTTTCAACATACGACAGTCCCGCCATTCCGGGAATTAACCTAGTGAACCTACGCTGCACGCCCTCCATAGCAAGAACATCCTTCCTCAAATTTGGAGACCAAAACTGCACACAGTACTCCAGGTGCGGTCTCACCAGGGCCCGGTACAACTGTAGAAGGACCTCTTTGCTCCTATACTCAACTCCTCTTGTTACGAAGGCCAACATTCCATTGGCTTTCTTCACTGCCTGCTGAACCTGCATGCTTCCTTTCATTGACTGATGCACTAGGACACCCAGATCTCGTTGAACTCCCCCTCCTCCTAACTTGACACCATTCAGATAATAATCTGCCTTTCTATTCTTACTTCCAAAGTGAATAACCTCACACTTATCTACATTAAACTGCATCTGCCATGTATCCGCCCACTCACACAACCTGTCCAAGTCACCCTGCAGCCTTATTGCATCTTCCTCACAATTCACACTACCCCCCAACTTAGTATCATCTGCAAATTTGCTAATGGTACTTTTAATCCCTTCGTCTAAGTCATTAATGTATATCGTAAATAGCTGGGGTCCCAGCACCGAACCTTGCGGTACCCCACTGGTCACTGCCTGCCATTCCGAAAGGGACCCAATTATCCCCACTCTTTGCTTTCTGTCTGTCAACCAATTTTCTATCCATGTCAGTACCCTACCCCCAATACCATGTGCCCTAATTTTGCCCACTAATCTCCTATGTGGGACCTTGTCGAAGGCTTCCTGAAAGTCGAGGTACACCACATCCACTGACTCTCCCTTGTCAATTTTCCTAGTTACATCCTCAAAAAATTCCAGTAGATTTGTCAAGCATGATTTCCCCTTCGTAAATCCATGCTGACTCGGAATGATCCCGTTACTGCTATCCAAATGCTCAGCAATTTCGTCTTTTATAATTGACTCCAGCATCTTCCCCACCACTGATGTCAGACTAACTGGTCTATAATTACCCGTTTTCTCTCTCCCTCCTTTCTTAAAAAGTGGGATAACATTTGCTATCCTCCAATCCACAGGAACTGATCCTGAATCTATCGAACATTGAAAAATGATCTCCAATGCTTCCACTATTTCTAGAGCCACCTCCTTAAGTACTCTGGGATGCAGACCATCAGGCCCTGGGGATTTATCAGCCTTCAGTCCCATCAGTCTACCCAAAACCATTTCCTGCCTAATGTGGATTTCCTTCAGTTCCTCCATCACCCTAGGTTCTCCGGCCCCTAGAACATTTGGGAGATTGTGTGTATCTTCCTCAGTGAAGACAGATCCAAAGTAACGGTTTAACTCGTCTGCCATTTCTTTGTTCCCCATAATAAATTCCCCTGCTTCTGTCTTCAAGGGACCCACATTTGCCTTGACTATTTTTTTCCTCTTCACGTACCTAAAAAAACTTTTGCTATCCTCCTTTATATTATTGGCTAGTTTACCCTCGTACCTCATCTTTTCTCCCCGTATTGCCTTTTTAGTTAACTTTTGTTGCTCTTTAAAAGAGTCCCAATCCTCTGTCTTCCCACTCTTCTTTGCTATGTTATACTTCCTCTCCTTAATTTTTATGCTGTCCCTGACTTCCCTTGTCAGCCACAGGTGTCTCTTACTCCCCTTAGAGTCTTTCCACCTCTTTGGAATAAATTGATCCTGCAACCTCTGCATTATTCCCAGGAATACCTGCCATTGCTGTTCTACCGTCTTCCCTGCTAGGGCCTCCTTCCAATCAATTTTGGCCAGCTCCCGCCTCATGCCTCTGTAATCCCCTTTGCTATACTGTAATACCGACACTTCCGATTTTCCCTTCTGCCTTTCCATTTGCATAGGGAGTGGCCAAATTTGAAATGTCGCCGTCACTTACCCGTTACTCCAATTACCGCAATGATGAGGTATAGTATCTTCTCCACGCTGTAATATCTCTCCCGCATTGTCTGTACCAAACGGGTTGTACACCCGTGTGGCAGGCAAGCGATCGACATGTTCTGACGCTCATTCAAAATACCAGCGTTTTTGTACCTTATCAGATCTCGAGAGGGATATTGAGTTTGCAACATCTTACAAAAATAGCGACATGGAAAAACAAATTACCGAATTTCCAAAGGGAGTGATATTGCAAAACTGTGCAAAGATATATTTTGAAGTTTGCAACAAAAAAAAATACAAGTGACGACAGTCCCCCGCAGTCTCTGCTTTGGGAGATTACTTTTAACTCGCAGATTTAATTGAGAGACTCAAATGAATAAAACATCGGACCACAATCCCAAGTGAAAATTATGTGCAGACGGTACATGTTTGGATCAAGTGTACTTCATCCCGGCCATTCCTTCTTAGAGTCCTAGAGTAATAAAGTGACACAGCGTGGAAACATGCTGTTCGACCCAACTTGCCAATATGTTCCATCTCCGATAGTCCCGCTTGCCCGCGTTTCGGTCCATATCCCTCCAAGCTTGTCCTATGCATGTAGCTATCCAACTGTTTCTTAAACGTCGCGATCGTCTCTGCCTCAACAACTTCCTCCGGCAGATCATTCCACACACGCACCAGCCTTTGTGTGGAAACGTTACCCCTCACATTCCCATTCCCCTTCTCCGTAAACCTATGGTCCTGATTGGGCAAGACACTCCCTGCATCTACCCAATCTATTCATCTCATGATTTTAAAAAGCAGAATGCTTTTAAGTCACAGATTTGGTTAAGAGACTCAAATGAATTAAACATCAGATCACATTCCCAATTGGAAATTATGTGCAGATGACCCATACGGTACTGTAGTGTCCGAAATGAGAAATACATTCCCCAATCCATCATCCCATTTTGTGTGCCCATCTGCTAGGATGTCATGCATAATCTTTCATTTCACTGAGGGCAAGGAAGCCAAAGCTTTTCGTTTTCCCTTGGTATACTTGACAATACAAAAATAGACAAAGTTCACCCGGCTTGGGTAAAGCAGCCAACATAATCAAGTGTACTTCATCCCGGTTATTCCCTCTTGGAGTAATAGAGTCATAAACTGATACAGCGTGGAAAAGGCCCCTCGGCCCAACTTGCCCACACCGGCCAACATGTCCCAGCTCTGTTAGTCCCACCTACCCAAATACCTACAATCCTGTCCTATCCATGTACCTGTCTAACTGTTTGTTAAATGTTGGGATAGTCCCTGCCTTAACTACCTCTTCTGGCAGGTTGTTTGAGGAAGGATATTCTTGCTATTGAGGGCGTGCAGCGTAGTTTTACTAGGTTAATTCCCGGAATGGCGGGACTGTCATATGTTGAAAGACTGGAGCGACTAGGCTAGTATACACTGGAATTTAGAAGGATGAGAGGGGATCGTATCGAAACGTATAAGATTATTAAGGGGTTAGACACATTAGAGGCAGGAAACATGTTCCCAATGTTGGGGGAGTCCAGAACCAGGGGCCACAGTTTAAGAATAAGGGATAGGCCATTTAGAACAGAGATGAGGAAAAACTTTTTCAGTCAGAGAGTTGTGAATCTGTGGAATTCTCTGCCTCAGAGGGCAGTGGAGGCCAATTCTCTGAATACATTCAAGAGAGCTAGATAGAGCTCTTAAATATAGCGGAGTCAGGGGGTATGGGGAGAAAGCGGGAACGGGGTACTGTTGGAGAATGATCATCCATGATCAAATTGAATGGCGGCGCTGGCTCGAAGGATCGAATGGCCTCCTCCTGCACCTATTGTCTATTGTCTATTGTCTATTGTCTATTGTTCAATACACCCACCATCTTTTGTGCGAAAAAGTGACCTCTCAGATTCCTACTAAATCATTTCCCCTTCACGTTAAAACTATGTCCTCTGGTATTCCCTACTCTGGGCAAGAGATTTTGTGCATCGACCCAATCTATTCCTCTCATGATTTTCTCCAGCACTAAAAGATCACCTCTCGTCCTCTTGCGCTCCAAGGAATACAGCCCCCAACCTACTCAACCTCGCCCTACAGCTCAGACCCTCTAGTCCTGGCAACATCCTCGTAAATATTGTGTGTACCCTTTGCAGATTGACAACATCTTTCCTCTCACATGGTGCCCAAAACTGAACACAATACGTCTTGTCGTGCAGAAGATACAAAAGTTCGAATACAGCGGCCTCCGGTAGAGTTGCGTTAACACACTACTGGACGTTCACCGCAAAACTAGCACATAGTTCCGTTCTTCCAAACTTCCTCATTGTGGTCGTTTTCTCTTTGGAAACATAACGATGCAATGCTGTAAACATATATTTTGCTGTCTGGCAATGTTCTCGTTATACTACCTCTTGTATTGACTGTAACTGGGTTGTACTCATGCATAGTACGGTTGATGCATCTGGATAGCACGCACATGAGTTTACTTTTTTTCTCTGTACACGTGCCAATAAGATGCCATTATTCATATCATATTACGATATGTGTTCAGCGACTGACATTTAGCGTCAGCTTGCCATTCATAGTAAAAGCCAACTTTCTCACCCCCAGCGGGTACAGGCGCAGTCCCATCAAACGCTCATGATATCTTCCCACTGTCAGTTGATAGTGAGACCATTGTCTCCTTGGTCATTAGTACTTGAGTGATATTCAGAGACTGATGAACATTATTTATAATCCAGTCCATCGTTGGCAACTGTGACGCCAGATGTTTGTCGTCATTCGTTTTTTATTTGTTGGTGTCCGGACATTATGAAAACCATACTGATCTCCCGGTGGCCGAGCACTTCAACTCCCCCTCCCATTCCCAGTCTGACCTTTCTGTCATGGGCCACCTCCAGTGCCATAGTGAGGCCCACCGAAAATTGGAGGAACAGCACCTCATATTTCGCCTGGGCAGTTTGTAGCCCAGTGGTATGAGCATCGACTTCTCCAACTTTAGATAGTTCCCCTGTCCCTCCCTTCCCCTCCTCCTTCCCAGATCTCCCTCTATCTTCCTGTCTCCACCTACACCCTTCCTTTGTTCCGCCCCCTGACATCAGTCTGAAGAAGGGTCTCGACCCGAAACGTCACCCATTCCTTCTCTCCCGAGATGCTGCCTGACCTGCTGAGTTACACCAGCATTTTGTGGATAAATCGATTTGTACCAGAATCTGCAGTTATTTTCTTATATTATGAAAACCATAACGTGGTAGGTCACAAGAGTAACATCATCTCCCACCCAGGGATGTGTAGGAAGGAACTGGAGATGCTAGTTTCCACCGAAGATACTCGGACAATTTCTCCAAGGTCCCCGACTCTGTTTTCAGGTGAGGCAGTGGTTCAATTGCACATCCACCAACGTTTACCCACCACCGTGTATGAAGTAGGTGCCCCACAGATTCCCATTACAACTTTTTTTCTCGCATCTAATGCCAAAGATAGACACAACATGCTGGTGTAACTCAGGATTTCAGGCAGCATCTCCGCAGAAAATGGATCGGAGTCGTTTCGGATCGGGGCTTTTTCACAGAATGATTGTCGGGAGGGACTGTTAGCTCGAGAATAAAAGCAGGACAAATCGGTACCGGCGGCAGAAAAGGAGATATACACAAGATGTCAGAGTACCTCAGCGGGACAGGCAACATTTCCGCATCAAATGAATGGGTAAAGTTTATTCATAAGAAGTGTGTGGACCTCAAAATTCACCCATTCCTTCTATCCAGAGATGATGCTTCTTCCGCTTAGTTACACCAACATTTTGCCTCTATCTTTGGTGTAAACCGGCACCTGCATTTCCTTCCTACAGCAGAAATTACGTTTCCGTGATAGGCCGATTCTTGACCCCAACCAGTTGTGAACCCAAGAGGGATACCTATTCATGATCTGTGGAACTGGTTATCGGATTTTAGTGAAGGAAGTGTGTGCGCGGGGAAGGGGGCGGCAGCGCTGAGTGATGGACGAGCGAGAACGGGGGGATGGAGGATTTATTCTTATTTATAACTCACTTGACATTTGTACATGTTTCTTCCTCATATCTAGAAATCTGTCGACCCAATTTCGGACCATAACATAATTACAGCACATAATGCTCCGACATTTACGCCACCTCCAACGGGAATCGGAATCCCACTACTAGCCCCATCTTCCCATCTCCAACCCTTTCCGCTTTCCGCAGAGACCGTTCCGTCCGTAACTCCATGGACAATTCGTCCCTTCCCCTCCAAACCACCCACGGAGTTTCCCCTGGAACCGCAGGAGATGCAACGCATGTCCCTATACCTCCTTCCTCGGCTCCGTCTCAGTTCGCCGAAACCTACCTGATACCTCGGTTGCTCAACACTTCAACTCACCTTCCCATTACACCACTGACCTTCCTGCCCTGGGCCTCCTCCATTGTCAACGTGAGGACCAACGCACATTGGTGTAACAGCACCTCATATTTCGCTTGGGTAGTTTGCACACCAGCGGCATGAACATTAACTTATCTCACATCAAGAAGCCCTTGCTTGCCCTATCTCTCCATTCCTTCTCCTTCCCAATTCTCCGACCAGTCATACTGTCTCCGACTACATTTTATCTCTGTTCCTCCCATTCCCCTGACATTAGTCTGCTGAAAGTTCGCGGACCGAAATGTCACCCATTCATTCTCTCTGGAGATGCTACCTGTCCCACTGAGTTACACCAGCATTTTGCGTCTCTCTACGGCCACATAATATGGGCGACTCCTGAATTTCTCCATGTATTGTAACATGAATTGTGTCCAAAGTGCTTCCCTACGGACATTCAAGTCACTTACCCTACTTCGTTTCCTCAGGATTGGTTGAATGTTCAAAGGAGCGACTAGGCTTGTATACACTAGAATTTTGGAAGGATGAGATGAGATCTTATCGAAACGTATACGATTATTAAGGGGTTGGACACGTTAGAGGCAGGAATCATGTTCCCAATGTTTGGGGAGTCCAGAACAAGGGGGCATAGTTTAAGAATAAGGAGTAGGCCATTTAGAACTGAGATGAGGAAAAACGTTTTCAGTCAGAGAGTTGTGAATCTGTGGAATTCTCTGCCTCAGAAGGCAGTGGAGTCCTATTCTCTGAATGCATTCAAGAGAGAGCTAGATAGAGCTCTTAAGGATAGCGGAGTCAGGGGGTATGGGGAGAAGGCAGGAACGGGTACCGATTGAGAATGATCATCCATGATCACATTGAATTGCGGTGCTGGCTCGGAGGGTCAAATGGCCTCCTTCTGCACCTATTGTCTATTGTCTGTTGTCTATAAAAGTTCACATGTTAACAAATTATAGTAGAATTAGGCCATCGGTGCATTGAATCCACTCCGCCATTCAATATTGGCTTATCTCTGTCTCCGAATCCATTTTCCGGCCATCTCCCCATGACCCTTGATATCCGTTCCAATCAATAATTTGTCTATCTCTGCTACATAAATAACCACTGACTTGCCTCCACAGCCTCAGTGGAAAATAATTCCACAGAGTCCCCGCCCTTTCCACATCCCTGCATCTATGCCTTTTCATTATTCTGTAAGACTCAATAAAGCCACCCCCCCTCTCAAATTTCTAACTCCAGCGGGTAGAGGACCGGTGCTGTCCAAAAGCACATCATATGCTAATCCATTCGTTCCAGGAATCATAGTTGCAAATCTCCTCTGGACCTCTGCAGAGCCGGCACATCTTTCCTCGGATATGGGGAAAATTTGCATACAGTACTCCCCAATGCGCCCTAACCATTGCCGTGCAGACCCTCAGCAGTGTTGCGCCATCTCTAGTGGGAAATATTTTTTAATATTTTGAATAGGTTTTCTTTGATATATTTTAACACATTCCATTCCGTCCATTGCCTTTGCACTGTGGAGAACCAGTCAATATTAGTTGAGTTTAGTTTAGCGTAGAGATACAGCACGGAAACAGGCTCTCCGGTCCATCAAGTACACGCCGACCATCGTTTAACTGTTCACACGTGTTATCCCTCTTTCCAATCCACTCCCCGCACAGAGGAGGCAGTTTATAAAGACCAATTAACCTACTAATCATTTGGGATGCCGGAGGAACCGCGAGTCGGAGGATAACCTCCTGAGTCACAGCGACATAGGTTTTCGAAGATAGCTGTATTTAAAAGTTTGCCTGAAAACGGCCAATGTGAAATGTAAACTGAGTTGCTGTCTAGAATTTGTAATGGGAATATTTATCCTTGTAACATTCGATATGGATCGTTCATACCCCTCAAAAGGACGTCTCTTCCAGCCTGCCTACACAGGACCTTGGCCTGACCCCATTCGTTTGGTCTGAAATGCTTCTGGATTGCATCGGAAGCGTATGACTTCCAGAATGTTTACCATTAATTTCTGCGGGTCACCGAGGAAGGGATCTCATCTGTCAATGTCCTTCCTCTTACCAGTCAGCCAGAAGTCACTAACCGCTTAAATCCAGTCGCACTATTTGACTTTAAATATGATTGACTGCATCGAATTTAACTGAGGTCTCCAATGCATGTTGACAATTTTGAGCACTGATGTTATAACGCGTTCTTCTCAAGAGTTCCATGTTTCAAAAGTTCAATGGGAGTTTATTTGTCATTTATGCGGAGGTACAGTGAAATTCATTTTATGAATTGTACATTTCAGGAAAAGTATCACGATACATACGCACTGAGATACATTTCAAATAAGCATCGCATATACAGTGCAAGTGTATTGAAGTAGTACACTGAGACACGATACACATCGGGAGTTTGGCGCCATTTTAAATTCCCAGTTGTTGTATGTACAGGCTTCTTGACCTGACCATGAAGGCCATTGTTGGTGCCTTCAACAAACGGCCTCCAGAGACACCACTCGATATCCCGTATTACAACTCCAAATCGTCTTCATAATTCAACTTATTTTAGGGCAATGTTGCCGATCCATGTCCTCCATCATTGGTCAGAGGTCTTTCTTTTCTTTCACACCTTTTTATTAAATTTCAAAAAATGATAAGCATAACAGTGACATTGATACATAGGGATCAGGATTACATTAACAACAAATGTAACTTAAATATAAATCCAGTTTCAAAATACATATAGGGTATATACCTCCCAGTCTCTATGTAATTATAAATAAAAGGTTAAAAGATAACTTATATATATTTTAAAAGATACAACGAAAACAAATTAAAAAAATTAACCCCCTAAAGTAAAATAAGCAAAAAAAACCCAAAACAAACAGAATCTGGGCTGCAAAAAAAAATCAAAAAATCAATAGTTTAGACTCCTGTTTGCCGTCAAATCTGTTCCACAAAATAAAGGTAACAAATTATTATAACGGCTGGAGGAACAACTTATATCGTGTGAAAATATTGAATAAAAGCTTCCCCAAGTCCTATCAAATTTAACGGAGGGTTCACAATATCACTTCTAATTGTTTCTAAATTTAAACATGATATCGTTTCAGAATACCAATGGAGTGTGGTAGGAGGATCAGAATCAGATTATCTTTATTGTCATCCAAAAAAACAAGTCTTTTGGACGTGATTTCGTCACCCACAGTCCAAAATTAAGAGCAATAAAATAAGCAATTACACAACCACAAACCAACACAAAACAAAATAAAAGAAACATCCATCAGAGTGATGGACCAGACTCTTTCCATTTTAAATAAAATAGATCTTCTGGCAATTAATGTAGTAAAAGCAATCAACCGACGGGCTGAAAGGGACAGATAAATAGAATCTAACATTGGTAGCCCAAAAAATTGCAGTGATAGGATGATGTTGTAAATCAATACCAAAACTACAGAAATAGTTTCAAAGATTTATTTCAATATTTTTCCAAAAGTGGGCAAGACCAAAACATACGGGTCAACGAAGCAACCTCAGAATTAATCTATCAGAGGTCGTTTTCTT